>NC_143048.1:33310000-33330000 GCF_057628025.1 Oncorhynchus mykiss
AATGGTTCCTTCACTCCTTCAGTCTCTCTCTTGCACACACACACACACACACACACACACACCCACCCACACACACACACACACACACACACACACACACACACACACACACACACACACACACACACACACACACACACACACACCCTCTGACACTGAGAAGGTCATTCCCTGCTAGGACTGCTCTTTCTCTCTTTATACTCTCCTCTCTCCTAAGAGGACACACTTTAGAGTTAGGATACTTAATCACAATGTCACGTGTCTCTGGGAACCTCTGTTTGTGGAGGGAGGGAGAGGGGGAGAGAGAAAGAGATATTAAAGAGAGAGAGAGATAATAGAGAGAGAAGGATGGAACGAAAGAGAGAGAGATAATAGAGATCAGGATATATAAAAGAGAGACAGATTATAGAGAGGAAGTGAGATAATAGAGAGAAAGATAGATAATAGAGAGAAAGAGATATAATAGAGAGAAAGAGATAGAGGAAGAGAGATAATGGAGAGATAATAGAGAGAAAGAGATAATAGAGACACATATAGATAATAGAGAGGAACATAATTAATAGAGAGATAATAGAGAGGAAGATATAAAATAGAGAGAAAGATATATAATGGAGAGAAAGATAGATAATAGAGTGGAAGAGAGATAATAGAGAGAAAGTTATATAATAGAGAGGAAGATAGATAATCCAGAAGAAGAGAGATAATAGAGAGACATATAGATAATAGAGAGGAAGATAATTAATAAATAGAGAGATAATAGAGAGGAAGAGAGATAATAGAGAGAAAGCGAAAGTAGAGAGAAAGATAGATAATAGAGAGGAAGAGAGATAATAGAGAGAAAGGTAGATAATAGAGAGGATGAGAGATGATAGAGCGAAAGAAAGATAATAGAGAGAACTAGAGATAATAGAGCGGAAGTTTGAAAATAGAGAGGAAGAGAGATAATGGAGAGGATGAGAGATAATAGATATAATAGAGAGATAATAGAGATGAAGATAGATAATAGAGAGGAGCATAGATAATAGAGCGAAATAAAGATAATAGAGAGAAATAGAGATAATAGAGCGGAAGAGAGATAATAGAGAGGAAGAGAGATAATGGAGAGGACGAGAGATAATAGATATAATAGAGAGAGATAATAGAGAGGAAGATAGATAATAGAGAGGATGATAGATAATAGAGAGAAATATAGATAATGGAGAGGAAGATAGACAATAGAGAGGAAGAGAGATAATAGAGAGGAAGAGAGATAATAGAGAGAAAGCGAGATAAGAGAGGAAGAGAGATAATAGAAAGGAAGAGAGATAATTGAGATGAAGAGAGATAATAGAGAGCAAGTGATAATAGAGAGGAAGAGAGATAATATAGATGAGGAAAGATAATAGAGATAAAGAGAGATAATAGAGAGACTGCGAGAAGAGAGGAAGAGAGATAATAGAGAGGAAGATAGATAATAGATAGGAAGATAGATAATAGAGAGAAAGAGAGATAATAGAGAGGAGGAGAGATAATAGAGAGGAAGATAGATAATAGAGAGGAAGATAGATAATAGAGTGGAAGATAGATAATAGAGAGAAAGAGCGATAATAGAGAGGAGGAGAGAGAAATAAAGAGAGATAATAGAGAGGAACAGATAATAGAGAGAAAGATAGATAATAGAGAGGAAGATTGATAATAGAGAGGAAGATAGATAATAGAGAGAAAGATAGATAATAGAGAGAAAGAGAGATAATAGAGAGGAGGAGAGATAATAGAGATACAGAGAGATAATAGAGAGACTGCGAGAAGAGAGGAAGAGAGATAATAGAGAGGAAGATAGATAATAGAGAGGAGGATAGAAAATAGAGAGAAAGATAGATAATGGAGAGGAAGATAGACAATAGAGAGGATGAGATATAATAGAGACAAAGAGAGATAATAGAGAGGAAGAGAGATAATAGAGACAAAGAGGTAGAAAGCAAAGAAGGGGAAAAGGGAATTGTGAGATCATGATATATTTATTATGTCCGATACTACCCCCTTTTGTTTTCACAGCAAAACCAGCTTTGTGGGGAGGATTGAATGTGGCCGCTGAATAGGAGACAGAGAGAGAACTGCCAAGGCAGAACCTACGGTCTCATACATTACTTTGCTGCCTGGGAAATCCTTGACTCTAACTGTTAAGCATGTGTGTGTGTATGCATACACGTGTGTGTGGGTGTGTGTGTGTGTGTGTGTCTGTGTGTGTGTGTGTGTGTGTGTGTGTGTGTGTGTGTGTGTGTGTGTGTGTGTGTGTGTGTGTGTGTGTGTGTGTGTGTGTGTGTGTGTGTGTGTGTGTGTGTGTGTGTGTGTGTGTTCTGTTAAAAGAAGGAGAAGTCAGTGCTTGGATCTGAACAGCTGTAATGAAGTTATGAAAACAATGAGAAAAATGACTGCATGAAGGAGAAAAAGCACAAGTGTGCAGACAAATACTGTACACACACACACACACACACACACACACACACACACACACACACACACACACACACACACACACACACACACACACACACACTATATTTCACATTTAGAGGGTATGAAGTATCCTTCTTCTGCCCTCTAAGTCTTTTTAGCAGAATAGAGCTGGACTGTTTTATCTGCTACGCTCCCCTCAGCTCACTGCACACAAATTGCTGAATGTATTCTTGATTTCCTGCATGTGGAGAAAATAACATTGGTAATGATAGCTTGTGGTTTCCCCATGCTGGAGGAGTGCAGAACGGAGTCCGGCGTATATATTTCAGTAAGAGAGCACTGCGCCGCGGAAAGCAATTAGGATTAAAAACCTGAGCGAGTACACGCTCTACACAGCAAACATATATATCCTACGCCAGGGATCATCAACTACATTCAGCTTTGGGGCAATTTTTTCTTGAGCGGATGGTCAGGGGGCTGGAACATAATTCCAAATAATTTGTAGACTGCAAATTGACAGCAAGAAGCCCAAACAGATATAATGTTTGACTAAAACATAATCATTTCAAACCTTTCTTATGTTTCTATACGACCACATTGTGTCTCTCTTATCCGTGGGAATAGTTGGAAACAGATTTCTTAAAGGAAAATCACTAATGTTTTTTTACAGTCTATGTTTTTTTACAGTCTAATGTTTTTTTACAGTCTGTCATATTATGTCCAACAATGAACATTTTATTTTTTATTTGTATTTTTTCTCAGAAAACTTGGGGGGCCAGATTAAACCACCCGCGGGCCAAATTTGGAACGTGAGCCGCCAGTTGGGGAACCCTGGCCTATGCAATACACACAGATGAAGGCATTCATTCACCTTCCAAGCACACACACATATTCATGCGTCTTCCACCCATACACAGGTAGGCGGAGTTATCAAACACAGTTGTAAATAGTAAGCACACAGGACAAACACAAACAGCCTACATCAACTTAAAACCATACTGTACATCTGGCGCAGATACACTCTCACACTCTAGACACAGTGTTCTCCAATACAGTACAGGCCTGCAGGTAGGAACTCTGAACAGTGTACTGTTGTGTGTCTGATGTCAGTGAAAGAGAGATGTTTGTTCTGCTGCATTATTTATAGGCCTTTATTTGGCCCTGAGACTTCTGTTGCCTGCTGGCACCTTCTATGTGTGTATGTGTGCGTGAGTGTGTGTGTCTGCATACGTGTTGATACGTGTATGTAAGCCTGCATATCAGTTACCTGTGTGTGTTTACTTTGTTGCGTGTCTGTGCCTTGGTTAAAGTGTGTGTTTGTGTGTTTATATGTGTGTGTGTCTGAGCCTCAGGTCGTCACATGGAAAACCCGTCTAACTCGTGTTACAGCAGGCCATGACTGCAGATTCCTCAGCCCATGAGGTCTCTATTATAATGGCTGGGTGGATTTGTCACCGTTTGTCATCTCTTCCTGTGAGCCACCAAAGGCCACCCAGCCTGCTATATGACACCGTAGACACACGAACATACACACACACGCACACGCACGCACACACACACACGCACGCACACACACACACACTGCTCCACACGTCCCCTGTGGTTACATTGCTTTTAACATTTGGAGAGACCTAATTAGCGTTAGCGACACGCCTAGGCTACGGACAGGAATTATACCTGGGGTCTTAGAGTTAGCCTGTTAGCACTGTCATGACTGTCCTGATCAGGTCAGGTTACATGAGACCACAACCCTACAGATTATCTCTCAACCCCAACAGAGGAGGAGAGATCTAGGGGTCTGAAGATGTGGGGTTTTTATGACCCCTCACGCTCCTGGTAAATCTCAGGCCACATAAAAATTCCTTTGTCCTGTTACTATGGAGAACCAGCCTCAGATCATTAAACATGAAATAAAGGGACTTTGGAACAATGGTTTACGTCAGCCACAATGGTGGTCATGACGATAGATGGAATATGAAAATGTATGTCATTTTTGTTTTGTTATTAAAGGTTAATAGATGACGTTATTACGAAAACATTGTAACGTCAACAGTTTACCTAGTATATGTTTGATGTTTATACATTGTACGTTGTATTGAAAATGTCCAAATCAAAGAGAATGTTTTGGTAAAGATGAAATGTGAAGTTAGTTGTCTAAAATTGGATTTGAGTCAAATCTAGACCTTGCCCATAACTTGGTACGCCCAGAGAATTGCCCTAAAGGCAGTCACGCCCACTTCTGACCCGAGGATATAAAACCTGTGAGTGAAGAATTAACAGATCAGACTAAGTGACCCAAGCTGCTGCCGAGGTCTAAAAAGTAAACGAACCCAAAACGCAACACAAGTTTGAAGACAAATAAATATTTTTCTACCCAAGCTACGGATGAGTAGCTGTGTCTAAGCGGGTGAATTCAAGTCGAACCACCTAGCCTCCAATCCTCACCGAATCGGGGTATCTACACTGTTTCATTCCTACGCTGTGAGCTCTGAGCTACAGAGCTGTCTGTCCTCAGAAGAGCCCTTCCAGAACAAGGGCGAGGGAACAGACTCCTAAGCCAAAAGGACACTGACATCGCGAGGACAACCAAAGAGTTGCGCCGGAGAAGTGCATCATTGAGCAGCCTGAACGGTCCACGTGGAGAACCCACGGAGACCTTCCCCACGTAATTACATCATTATATTCTGACCCATAAGAGCGGCAGTTTGGGGCAAGGCTAGGGTTAGAATAATCATAGCTGACAAATTCACCCAAATGTATATTTCTCCATGTACTTTCTCTTTTTCTCTCTCTTTTAAATCCCCATTTGGGTAACACGCGCCATAGTGTGTTGGCCCGTTATACTAAGTTCTAATCAATAGCCTGGAATGTGTTTTTGTGTATGTATATCTTTTATCATCATTTTAGCTTTCTAGGAAATAAATACTCAACTAAGATTGGTGTGGTACGAACTGAGACCCGGGTCCGTGCAGATTCCCGGATTATGTGAGGTTCAGAACGAGACTGTAGAGGTAGCTGGTTAATTAGCGGCTGTTGTAAAATCAATATTCTGATATTCTTTGAGTTAATTTGGGAAATAGAAACTCAATAAAACTAATTTTCCCATGGTGCCCCAGGTTAACTTCTTGACGCACCCATCCCGTTAGCGGTTATCATTTTCATCAACACCCGCTCCGCTGAATTGCAGCGCGCCAAATTAAAATTAAAATACTAAACATATTTAATTTTCATGAAATCACAAGTGCAATATAGCAAAACACAGCTTTGTTTATCTCTCGAGCTGTTTTTGCAAGGAAGAATGGGAAAAAATTTCAGTCTCTCGATGTGCAAAACTGATAGAGACATACCCCAAGCGACTTACAGCTGTAATCGCAGCAAAAGGTGGTGCTACAAAGTATTAACTTAAGGGGGCTGAATAATTTTGCACGCCCAATTTTTCAGTTTTTGATTTGTTAAAAAAGTTTGAAATATCCAATAAATGTCGTTCCACTTCATGATTGTGTCCCACTTGTTGTTGATTCTTCACAAAAAAATACAGTTTTATATCTTTATGTTTGAAGCCTGAAATGTGGCAAAAGGTCGCAAAGTTCAAGGGGGCCGAATACTTTCGCAAGGCACTGTATATATTTTTTCATGTTTTTTCTCCATTTTTTGGGGGAGGGGGGTGTGTTAGAATACCATTTTGGTATTTTGTATATAGTTATTCCATTCAAAATGTATAACTTCACCAATTTGGCCACCTGGGTACATTTGGGCTACTTGTGGTAAGAAGTTAATGAGTTAATAATTGCTTGATTCAGTTAATCACGCAATTAGAAACCTTTAGTAATTCGATGAGCAACAGTCGTCACATTAACTAATACAACGTCACGACAGCACTTTGGCTAATGCTATCATGCTATCACCAATGTATCACCACTGACAGTTCCATTATAGTAGATGAAGACACAGTAGCAAATTCTGCATTTCTAAAACGAGAGAAATGTGAATGCTGATGTTTTTAGCACTGTGTTTATGCATGTGATTGGGAGCATTGGTTTTAATTAGGCTGAGGAGAAAAGTCTTGTTGTTTGTGTGTCAGGAGGCTTCCGCTTCGTTCTAGAGATCATCAGTGTGTGTGTTTGTATATTTGTGTAAAAGAGAGCCCTGTTCTTGTGCATCTTTTGCCCAGCCTGCTTCCCACCCCTCCACCCCCACAGCACAAGCCATCCTCTGAGATGGTCACATGATGCATCACCACAGGGGTTAGAGGTCAGCTAGAATAAGCCAACAAGGAGATAGCTCTGATCTCAGCTGCCAGTGTACAGAAGCTCAGCCAATCAGCTTCTAGCAAGTCCTGAGGACTAGATATGGAGATATCTCCCATAATGACATGCTTTAGTTTGGCTGTGGGCACACTGGGCAGGAGGTTATTCCGTGGGAAATAGCTAATCTTCTTTGAAAATGTTCTTTATGGGGTAGAGATACAAAAAAAAGTCAAATATTTAAAAGTTGAAAAAAAAAAGTAAAAAAGTAAATTGTTATGTTCATGTTTTATGGATTGGTGTGCGACGGGTTCTTGTACCCACATTTCTTTTGTTATGGACTTTGGTTTTGGAGTATATTAAAGTACTATAGTTAGTTATTAGTTAATAGTTATTAAAATACTCCAATTATACCAAGTTTAATTCTCCTGGTCTTGACTTCCCTGCCACCTACATACACGACGTGACAACAGTACATGTTATGTCATACATCTAGGTAATAACCAACCTGATCTCATAGTTTCACTTCGGAATTTGTCGCATTGTGGATTAACGTTTTTTACACATTAGTACTGCATGGTTACATTGTGCTGTTTCCATGAAGTATCATTAAGTACTCTCCCGTCTTGCTAGAGCATTGTGATCTGCCGTGCAGTGATCCAAGCAGCGCGCTCTGGCTCTGAGACTCATGAGTTCACGCCCAGTGCTGTGCCATCGTTGTTTTGTATTGTGAGCGCAGAGGAAGCCATATCCACGTCCTCAGGACCTTCTCAAACGTCCAAAATCAAAGGCTATTTGTAGTGACCAGGCTGGTTGTATCATAGACCTAGGCCTATATGCTATAGTTTGTAGACTATATGCTGATGTGTCTGGTACACACAAACACACACACACACACAAACACACACACTGTGACTGTCATCTGTCTCTCACCTCCTAGCTGAACGGTGGTCAATACATCCAGAAACGATGTGTTAACACCTATCTTCTGTCTGTGGCAACTATTTCAACACTTTTCTATGTGTTCATGTCATCCATCATTAACACTATACTCTCTCCCCTTTCACACTTCATCAAACACACACACACACACACACACACACACACACACACACACACACACACACACACACACACACACACACACACACACACACACACACACACACAGTGATGGCAGAGCCCAAAGCACAGAGCTTCATGCTGCCTCTGACACCTCGTTAGTGCGTTAATTGCTTTATTCTAATGTGAAGCCATTTTTCATGTCACAAGATGAGTGGAGGAGAGAGAGACAGAGAGAGAGAATACAAAAGAAAGAGTGCCAGAAGCCCTTATCTATCTATTTCTACAGCACACTCAATCTGCTGACATGGTGTGTGTGTGTGTGTGTGTGTGTGTGTGTGGGTGTGTGTGTGAAAGAGAGAGAGATTGTTTAAGTAATGTTCCTCTCTTCAGACAGCCAGACTGTCTGTGTTTATGTTTCTGGCTGGATGCAAACAACAAAAACATAATCATTAAACAAAACAGAACTAGAAGTCTGCATCGAATGACAATCAGAAGACCAAAACAACAAGAGAGAACTTATCTTTGATAAGAACTTCTGGAAGAACAGAAATATGTATTGGAATCACAAGGGACTGGAGGAGAATCAATGGAAAACCATGATTAACTACTCGTGGTGTGATTGTGGTAAAGTACAGGAACTCCAAGTCCTTTTGTTCTCCCAATTTGGATTACCTCACTATAAAATGCCTACCGCATTACCTCCCAAGAGAATTGTCTTGAGTCATCGTCACATTGTGTTTGTTTCCCCTCAAGCCCCCTCAAGTCTCTCAAGGAAGGGGAGAGGGGATACCTAGTCAGTTGCACAACTGAATGCATTAAACCAACCCCTCTGAATCAGAGAGGTGAGGGGGGCTGCGTTAATCGATGTCTATGTCATCAGCGCCCGGGGAGCAGTTGTTGTTGGGGGTTAACTGACTTGCTCAAGGGCAGAACAGCAGATTTTTTCCCACCTTGCCACCTTGGGGATTCGAACAAGCAACCTTTCGCTCTTAACCACAAGGCTACCTGCCGAACTACACTGGACTTTGTGCAAACTGGAAAACGCATATCCTGAGGCCACATTTATTGTAGCTGGGAAGTTTAATAAAGCAAATCTAAGGAAAACGCTATTGAAGTTTTATCAACACATCGCCTGCCCTACTCACTCATCCAGAACTCTTGACCATTACTACTCACCCTTCCAGGATGGCTACAAGGCCCTCCACTGCATTCCCTTCGGCAATCAGATCGCACCTCTATTCTGCTCCTCCCTTCATATAGGCAAAAACTTAAACAGGAAGTTCCTGTGGTAAAGTCTGTTCAACATTGGTCTGATCAGTCAGAATATATGCTTCAAGATTGTTTTGATCACACAGACTGGGATATCTTCCGGGTTGACATAACATTGACGTGTACACTGACTCGGTGACTGAGTTCATCAGGAAGTGCATAGAGGATGATGTTCCCACTGTGATGATTAGAACTTATCCAAACCAAAAACCGTGGATAGATGGCAGCATTTGTGCAAAACTGAAAGCGCAAACCACCACATTTAACCACGGCAAGTTGAGTGGGAACATGAATGAGTACAAACAGTCCATCTATGCCCTCTGTAAGGCAATCAAATAGACAATATGCCAGTACAGAGACAAAGTGGAGTCGCAATTCAACGGCTCAGACACAAGACGAATAAGGCAGGGAATCCATACACGTCGCGGACAACGATGCCTTACTCCCGGACAAGCTAAACACCTTCGCCTACTTCGAAGGAAAAGACAATGCTGCCGACTCGGCACGAGGACTGTGAGCTCTTGTTCTACATGGCCGACGTGAGTAAGACATTCAAACGTATTAACTTAATTTCTGCCCAAACGGCATCCCTAGCCGCGTCCTCAGAACATGTGCAGACCAGCTGGCTGGAGTGTTTACGAACGTATTCAATCTCTACCTATTTCAGTCTATTGTCCCTACTTGCTTCAAGAAGTCCACCATTGTTCCTGTACAAAAGAAAGCAAAGTTACTGTTACTGAACTATATGACTATGGCCTTGTAGCACTCACTTCTGTCATCATTACTTTGAGAGGCTAGTTAAGGATCATATCCCCTCTACCTTACCTCACTCAATTTGCATACCGCCCCAACAGAATCATGGATGACGCAATCGCCATCGCACGACGGACTGTATCACTGTTTGTTACGGCAACTTCACCGTCCAGAACCGCAGGACTCTGCAGAGGGTGGTGCGGTAAGCCCAATGCATCACCAGAGGCACACTGCCTGCTCTCCATTACATATACAGCACCCGGTGACACAGGAAGGACAAGAAGATCATCAAGGACCTCGGCCACCCGAGCCACGGCCCATTCTCCCCACTACCATCTAGAAGTCGGAGACAGTACACGTAATTCAAAGCTGAGACTGAGAGACTGAAAAACAGCTTCTAACTCCAGGCCATTAGACTTTTATACAGTAATCACTAGCCGGCCTCCGCCCTGCTGTGAACTTCAGCCACGGTTACTAGCTGGCTACCACGCGGTACCCAAATCCTGCACTTTAGAGAATGTTGCCTTACATACATACAGTGCCTTGCAAAAGTATTCACCCCCTTGGTGTTTGTCCTATTGTGTTGCATTACAACCTGTAATTTAATTTTAAGTTTTATATAGATTTCATGTAATGGACATATAGAAAACAGACCAAATTGGTGAAGTGAAATATAAAAATTAAAAAAGGGAAAAGTGGTGCGTGCATATGTATTCACACCCTTTGCATATGTATTCATTCCTTTGCATATGTATTCACCCCCTTTGCATATGTATTCACACCCTTTGCATATGCATTCACACCCTTTGCATATGTATTCACCCCCTTGCATATGTATTCACCACCTTGCATATGTATTCACTCCCTTTACATATGTATTCACACCCTTTGCATATGTATTCACCACCTTGCATATGTATTCACTCCCTTTACATATGTATTCACACCCTTTGCATATGTATTCACCTCCTTTGCATATGTATTCACTCCCTTTACATATGTATTCACCCCCTTGCATATGTATTCACCCCCTTGCATATGTATTCACTCCCTTTGCATATGTATTCACTCCCTTTGCATATGTATTCACACCCTTTGCATATGTATTCACCCCCTTTGCATATGTATTCACACCCTTTGCATATGTATTCACACCCTTTGCATATGTATTCACCCCCTTGCATATGTATTCACCCCCTTGCATATGTATTCACCCCCTTGCATATGTATTCACTCCCTTTGCATATGTATTCACCCCCTTTGCATATGTATTCACACCCTTTGCATATGTATTCACACCCTTTGCATATGTATTCACCCCCTTGCATATGTATTCACCCCCTTGCATATGTATTCACCCCCTTGCATATGTATTCACACCCTTTGCATATGTATTCACACCCTTTACATATGTATTCACGCCCTTTGCATATGTATTCAACCCTTTACATATGTATTCACCCACTTGCATATGTATTCACTCCCTTTGCATATGTATTCACTCCCTTTGCATATGTATTCACTCCCTTTGCATATGTATTCACCCCCTTGCATATGTATTCACACCCTTTGCATATGTATTCACCCCCTTGCATATGTATTCACCCCCTTGCATATGTATTCACCCCCTTTGCATATGTATTCACACCCTTTGCATATGTATTCACTCCCTTTGCATATGTATTCACCACCTTGCATATGTATTCACTCCCTTTACATATGTATTCACACCCTTTGCATATGTATTCACACCCTTTGCATATGTATTCACTCCCTTTGCATATGTATTCACACCCTTTGCATATGTATTCACACCCTTTGCATATGTATTCACCCCCTTGCATATGTATTCACCCCCTTTGCATATGTATTCACACCCTTTGCATATGTATTCACACCCTTTGCATATGTATTCACACCCTTTGCATATGTATTCACCCCCTTTGCATATGTATTCACACCCTTTGCATATGTATTCACACCCTTTGCATATGTATTCACCCCCTTGCATATGTATTCACCCCCTTGCATATGTATTCACCCCCTTGCATATGTATTCACCCCCTTGCATATGTATTCACCCCCTTGCATATGTATTCACACCCTTTGCATATGTATTCACGCCCTTTGCATATGTATTCAACCCTTTGCATATGTATTCAACCCTTTGCGTATGTATTCACCTCCTTTGCTATGAAGCCCCTAAATAAGATCTGGTGCAACCAATTACCTTCAAAAGTCACATACAGTGCCTTGCGAAAGTATTCGGCCCCCTTGAACTTTGCGACCTTTTGCCACATTTCAGGCTTCAAACATAAAGATATAAAACTGTATTTTTTTGTGAAGAATCAACAACAAGTGGGACACAATCATGAAGTGGAATGACATTTATTGGATATTTAAAACTTTTTTAACAAATCAAAAACTGAAAAATTGGGCGTGCAAAATTATTCAGCCCCCTTAAGTTAATACTTTGTAGCGCCACCTTTTGCTGCGATTACAGCTGTAAGTCGCTTGGGGTATGTCTCTATCAGTTTTGCACATCGAGAGACTGACATTTTTTCCCATTCCTCCTTGCAAAACAGCTCGAGCTCAGTGAGGTTGGATGGAGAGCATTTGTGAACAGCTGTTTTCAGTTCTTTCCACAGATTCTCAATTGGATTCAGGTCTGGACTTTGACTTGGCCATTCTAACACCAGAATATGTTTATTTTTGAACCATTCCATTGTAGATTTTGCTTTATGTTTTGGATCATTGTCTTGTTGGAAGACAAATCTCCGTCCCAGTCTCAGGTCTTTTGCAGACTCCATCAGGTTTTCTTCCAGAATGGTCCTGTATTTGGCTCCATCCATCTTCCCATCAATTGTAACCATCTTCCCTGTCCCTGCTGAAGAAAAGCAGGCCCAAACCATGATGCTGCCACCACCATATTTGACAGTGGGGATGGTGTGTTCAGCTGTGTTGCTTTTACGCCAAACATAACGTTTTGCATTGTTGCCAAAAAAATTCAATTTTGGTTTCATCTGACCAGAGCACCTTCTTCCACATGTTTGGTGTGTCTCCCAGGTGGCTTGTGGCAAACCTTAAACAACACTTTTTATGGATATATTTAAGAAATGGCTTTCTTCTTGCCACTCTTCCATAAAGGCCAGATTTGTGCAATATATGACTGATTGTTGTCCTATGGACAGAGTCTCCCACCTCCGCTGTAGATCTCTGCAGTTCATCCAGAGTGATCATGGGCCTCTTGGCTGCATCTCTGATCAGTCTTCTCCTTGTATGAGCTGAAAGTTTAGAGGGACGGCCAGGTCTTGGTAGATTTGCAGTGGTCTGATACTCCTTCCATTTCCATATTATCGCTTGCACAGTGCTCCTTGGGATGTTTAAAGCTTGGGAAATATTTTTGTATCCAAATCCGGCTTTAAACTTCTTCACAACAGTATCTCGGACCTGCCTGGTGTGTTCCTTGTTCTTCATGATGCTCTCTGCACTTTTAACGGACCTCTGAGACTATCACAGTGCAGGTGCATTTATACGGAGACTTGATTACACACAGGTGGATTGTATTTATCATCATTAGTCATTTAGGTCAACATTGGATCATTCAGAGATCCTCACTGAACTTCTGGAGAGAGTTTGCTGCACTGAAAGTAAAGGGGCCGAATAATTTTGCACGCCCAATTTTTCAGTTTTTGATTTGTTAAAAAAGTTTGAAATATCCAATAAATGTCGTTCCACTTCATGATTGTGTCCCACTTGTTGTTGATTCTCCACAAAAAAATACAGTTTTATATCTTTATGTTTGAAGCCTGAAATGTGGCAAAAGGTCACAAAGTTCAAGGGGGCCGAATACTTTCGCAAGGCACTGTAATTAGTTACATTTATTTTTTAATTGTATTTATTTATTTCACCTTTATTTAACCAGGTAGGCTAGTTGAGAACAAGTTCTCATTTGCAAATGCGACCTGGCCAAGATAAAGCAAAGCAGTGTGAACAGACAACACAGAGTTACACATGGAATAAACAATAAACAAGTCAATAACATAGTAGAAAAAAAAAAATCTATATACATTGCGTGCAAAAGGCATGAGGAGGTAGGCAATAAATAGGCCATAGGATTGAATAATTACAATTTAGCGGATTAACACTGGAGTGATACATGATCAGATGAACATGTGCAGGTAGAGATACTGGTGTGCAAAAGAGCAGAAAAGTAAATAAAATAAAAACAGTATGGGGATGAGGTAGGTAAATTGGGTGGGCTATATACCGATGGACTATGTACAGCTCCAGCGATCGGTTGGAGCCAGTGGGTCTGGCGACGAACATGTAGCGAGGGCCAGCCGACTAGAGCATACAGGTCGCAGTGTTGGGTGGTACAAGGATGGCACTGTGATAAACTGCATCCAGTTTGCTGAGTAGAGTACTGGAAGCTATTTTGTAGATGACATCGCCGAATTCGAGGATCGGTAGGATAGTCAGTTTTACCAGGGTAAGTTTTGCGGCGTGAGTGATGGAGGCTTTGTTGCGAAAAAGAAAGCCGTCTCTAGATTTGATTTTGGATTGGAGATGTTTGATATGAGTCTGGAAGGAGAGTTTGCAGTCTAGCCAGACACCTAGGTACTTATAGATGTCCACATATTCTAGGTCGGAACCATCCAGGGTGGTGATGCTAGTCGGGGGTGCGGGTGCAGGCAGCGAACGGTTGAAAAGCATGCATTTGATTTTACTAGCGTTTAAGAGCAGTTGGAGGCCAGTTGGATAAATTCCACCTGTGTGCAATTTAAGTGTTTAATGATCTGTCACATGATCTCAGTATATATACACCTGTTCTGAAAGGCCCCAGAGTCTGCAACACCACTAAGCAAGGGGCACCACCACAGAGCTCTCTAAACAGGTCAGGGACAAAGTTGTAGAGAAATACAGATCAGATCAAAAAATATCAGAAACTTTGAACATCCCACAGAGCACCATTAAATCCATTGTTAAAAAATGGAAAGAATATGGCACCACAACAAATCTGCCAAGAGAGGGCTGTCCACCAAAACTCACAGACCAGGCAAGGAGGGCATTAATCAGAGAGGCAACAAAGAGACCAAAGATAACCCTGAAGGAGCTGCAAAGCTCCACAGCGGAGATTGGAGTGTCTGTCCATAGGACCACTTTAAGCCGTACACTCCACAGAGCTGGGCTTTACAGAAGAGTGTCCAGAAAAAAGCCATTGCTTAAAGAAAACAATAAGCAAACGCGTTTGGTGTTCGCCAAAATGCATGTGGGAGACTCCCCAAATATATGGAAGAGGGTATTTTGGTCAGATGAGACTAAAATGTAGCTTTAAGTCTGGCGCAAACCCAACACCTCTCATCACCCCAAGAATAGGGATGTTTTTCATCGGTAGGGACTGGGAAACTGGTCAGAATTGAAGGAATGATGGATGGTGCTCAATACAGGAAAATTATTAAGGGAAACCTGTGTCGTGACTTTGGCTATGCCGGATTAAGTGATATGACATGCTATTCTATAAAATAATTTCTCCGTAATTAATATTACCTGATTGAGCTAATCATGTAAATGTAATTAACTAGAGAGTCGGGCACCACAAAATAATATTTATAGAGCTGTTATCTTCCGAATAAACTCTTAAAGACCTAGTAATATTTTACATCAATAGCAGTCAATATTAATTGTCATCTTAATTCAGTCTCATCTGAAAGTTGTAAGTTCTTGGTTATCTGCAGGAACCCTGGCTAACAAGTTGAATCAGCAATACAAAATCGGGTTTAATTATTTATTTACTAAATACCTAACTAATCTCACAGAATTACACATACATATATTTAAATCATAACTTGATTACAAATTACGTCATAAAGGAAAACGTCCCTAGCGGGCGGAACAGATATGACAGCTGGTTACACAAAAGAAAAGGGGCTGGGTTTGAGTGAAAGAGCGGGAAGAATGAGGAACAAAGGGCGAAGCTGTGCTATCGTAAATACAGTATCTTATGCATTCTAAATTACCGCCCATTTGGAAAAGGAAAATGCAATAAATATTTACTCTGAGCTGTGCTTCGGTAGGTTGGTGGTAGATGGAAGGCTGTGTTGCCCAACTGAGTCCTTTGTCCCTTGAAGAATGTCTCTGCTGGTGAATTTAATACGTTGTAGTAACGTCGTTGTGTGGTAGACGGGATACTCTGTCTGTTCCTTCCTAACCTTCATTTGCAGCGGCTTTTTCTAACTCAACGGCTAGGAGGTATCACTTCTGTAGTGAATAAGAGTCATCCTCACGTCCTCGGAACAGGAAGTTATATTGTCGTCAAGGCTTTATATAGGAAGGGAGAGGAGGGCGTGTTTGAAAAGTTTTATAGCCCATGTCCCTTCACAGGGGCGGGCCACTGATTGAGCATAGCCCTAATTTATGAAAACCCAAATCTCACATTTTAGAAGCTAAAATCACATTTCATTCCATCACAAATAATTTCATATTCAAACATTTAAATTGAACAACAATTCCATGTGAATCCGATAACTCTGATGTGTAGACTTTCCACTGTAGAGTTAATGTCATCTTATCATTGATGAGAATGTCTCAGATGACAACCGAACTGACATCATATTCATTAAGTACCACCTCATATGTTCAATTGGCCAGATTACCAGAATATTGTTCATTTCCCCCCACCTTCTGATGTTCCCAGAATCTCTATGCTAACCAAGGGTTTTGCAAATGTAACATCAGTAGGGTAGAGAGAGAGGAAAAAGGGGGGGGGGAAGAGGTATTTATGACTGTCTTAAACCTACCCCCAGGCCAACGTCATGGCACCTGTTTCAGTCTTCCAGAGATTTGAGACTGTGAAGGACGTTTACCTTCCAGCAGGACAATGACCCTAAGCATACTGCAAAAGCAACACTTGAGTGGTTTAAGGGGAAACATTTAAATGTCTTGGAATGGCCTAGTCAAAGCCCAGACCTCAATCCATTTGAGAATCTGTGGTGTGAATGGCCTAGTCAAATCCCAGTGGCTCGATGTGCCAAGCTTATAGAGACATACCCCAAGAGACTTGCAGCTTTAATTGCTGCAAAATGTGTCTCTACAAAGTATTGACTTTGCGGGGGTGAATAGTTATGTACGCTCAAGTTTTACGTTTTTTTTGTCCTATTTCTTATTTTTGCATCACAATAAAAAAAACATGTTGCACCTTCAAAGTGGTAGGCATGTTGTGTAAATCAAATGATACAAACACCCCAAAAATCTATTTTAATTCCAGGTTGTAAGGCAACGAAATAGGAAAAATGCCAAGGGGGGTGAATACTTTCTCAAGTCACTGTAGCCATTGAACACTGGTGACTTGAATAATGTTTACATACTGTTTTACCCACTTCATATGTATGTACTGTATTCTAGTCAAGGCCTATCCTATATAATTACTGCTCTACACACCAATTATATTAATATGCTACTCATAATGTGGTGTGAGTGTACAAAGCTGTCATCAAGGAAAAGTGTGGCTACCTTGAAGAATCTGAAAGATAAAATATATTTAGATGGCTTTGGTTAATACATCATTCCATATGTCTTATTTCATAGTTTTGATGTCTTCACTATTATTCTACAATGTAGAAAATAGTAACAATAAAGAAAAACCTGTGAATGTGTAGGTGTGTCCAATCTTTGACTCGCACTGTATATATACTGAAAAATATAAACGAAACATGTATAATGTTGTTCCCATGTTTAATAAGCTGTAATAAAAGATCCCATAAATGTTCCATATGCACACACAGCTTATTTCTCTCAAATGTACTGCATAAATGTGTTTACCTCCCTGTTAGTGAGCATTTCTTCTTTGCCAAGATAATCCATCCACCTGCCAGGTGTGGCATATCAAGAAGCTGATTAAACAGTATGATCTTTACACCTTGGGCTGGGGACAATAAAAGGCCACTCTAAAATGTGCAATTTTGTCACACAACACAATGCCACAGATGTCTCAAGTTTTGAGGGAGCGTTCAATTGGCATGCTGACTGCAGGAATGTCCACCAGAGCTGTTGGCAGAGAAGTTCATGTTAATGTCTCTACCATAAGCCGCCTCTAATGTTGTTTCAGAGAATTTGGCAGTACGTCCAACCGTCCTCACAACCGCAGACCACATATATGGTGTCGTGTGGGCAAGTGGTTTGCCCTATGGTGGTGGTGACCTTAAGGTATGGGCAGGCATATGCTACAGACAATGAACCATATTGCATTTTATCGATGGCAATTTGAATGTACAGAAACAGCGTCATGGGATCTTAAGGCCTATTGTGAGGCCCATTTTTTTTTTGAAGGTATCTCTGACCAATAGATGAATATCTCTATTCCCAGTCATGTGAAATCCATAGATTAGGGCCTAATTTATTTACTTCAATTGACTGATTTCTTCAAATGAACTGTAACTCATTCAAATCTATGAAATTGTTGCGTTTATATTTTTGTTCTGTATGTATTTATATTCCGGACACTAACATTGCTCATTCTAATATCTCTATATTTGTGCATTGTTTTGTGTTGTTAGGTATTTCTGCACTGTTGGAGCTAGGAACATAAGCATTTCGCTACACCCGCGATCAAAAATGTAATATGTGTACTTGACCATTAAAATTTGATTTGGTTTAAAAAATATATATTCCCATCATCCCTTCCTTATCCCAAACAAAGATATCTTTAGTGAAGGCAGACATTTTCTAAGGGCATTTACGTATCTGTTTCTCTCTGAGAGAAAAGGGTTTGTTTTTACCCTTCATAAAGCAGCCTTGGCTGATTCCTATCACTCCTCCTTTCCTCCACTCTATACCTTATCTTCTCCTCTACCCAATCTATCTCTTCCCTCTTAATTCACAGGATGTTTGTTTTTAATCACTTAGCTTCTTACTGTTACGTTGTGTAGGAAAATAAAGCAATTATACACTTAGAAATGTTGTGTAGCATATAGACTAGAAATTGCAACAATTAAATACTAAAGTAACCTAAATGTGCCTTCGCTGCTTGCTACTGTCAATAGCTATCCTTATTTTAGCTTAGTAAATGGAGCAGCTGGTAGCCTCGTGGTTAGAGCGTTGGGCCAGTAACCGAAAGGTCGCTGTTTTGATTACCTAAGTCGACAAGGTGAAACATCCGTCGCTGTACCATTGAACAATGCTCCTAATTGCTCCAGGGATGCTGGTCAATGGTGTTGTCATTCTCAAGGGGGAGTTAGGGTATTAAATAAGTAAATTTCCATTACACCTTTGTGTGCAACAGGACAAATATAAGAATCCCCCTAAATGATTATGGTTGAGCAAAGCCACACATGCTTTAGTTTATGTTGTCAGACTTTCATTTGTAAACTTCAAAATCTTCAGCTAAGATTACATTTCAGAACTGCAAATCGGGAGTATATTCTTAACATGTCTGCTGTCTCTTTTAGAATTCTTGTCTGAAGAGCTAGTGACCTTCAGAAGTACTCGTTCAGAGTAAATCGTTCAGACTGGAGAGTTTATCAGATGAAGCTGTGGCTCTTTGAATGGAGACTTAAACGGTTGGATTGGATTGAGTGTTTGCTTGTTGGTTTGTTTATTTGTGTAAGGTTTGTTGCCCTTGTTGGCAGTGTCCTTGATAGGACCCTGTGGAGTGGCTATGAAGTGATGGAGTCAGATCGGTTTCTCATACAGAGGCAGAGACGAGACAACACAGTAATGGACAATGATGCAGGTTTCTTCTGCTGGTGTATCCCTCTTCTAAACTCTGTCCTGCTCTCTCTCTCTCTTTATCTCTCTCCCCCTCTCTCTCCCTCTTTCCATCCCTCGCTCCCTATAGGCTGCAGTCTTCCCTGTTCCATCTCACTTTCCTCAGGTTAACAACTTTCTGCCCTCAGCTTTCTGCTGTTGCCAAGGTCTCCGGGGCTGTGCATTTCTGTCCTCTCTCAGTCTGCTCTGACAGAGTCCAGCTTTAACTATGCCTGCTCAACTCCTCTGTCAGGCTTTCAATGTCTTGACAACCTTACAGGCCTTGAGACTGTAGACATTACACACGTGCTTATGTTCTATGTAGCGCGCACACACACGCGCACACACACACACACACACACACACACACACACACACACACACACACACACACACTCTCACACACACACACACACACACATAACACACACACACACACACACATAACACACACACACACACACACATAACACACACACACACACACAC
>NC_143048.1:33335000-33370000 GCF_057628025.1 Oncorhynchus mykiss
TCCTCCCTCTCTACTCCCTCCCCACTCTACTCCCTCCTTCTCTACTCCCTCCCTCTCTTCTTCCTCTCTACTCCCTCCCTCCCTCTCTACTTCCCTCCTCTACACCCTCCCTCTCTACTCCCTCCCTCTATTCCCTCCCTCTCTACTCCCTCACTCTATTCCCTCCCTCTCTACTCCCTCCCTCTCTACTCCCTCCCTCCCTCTCTACTCCCTTCTTCTCTACTCCCTCCCTCTCTACTCCCTCCCTCTCTACTACCTCCCTCTACTCCCTCCCTCTCTACTCCCTCCCTCTCTATTCCCTCCCTCTCTACAACCCTCCCTCTCTACTCCCTCCCTCTCTTCCCTCCCTCTCTACACCCTCACTCTCGATTCCCTCCCTCTTACTCCCTCCCTCTACTCCCTCCCTCTCTACTCCCTCACTCTATTCCCTCCCTCTATTCCCTCCCTCTCTATTCCCTCCCTCTCTATTTACTCTTTCACTCTATTCTCTCCCTCTACTCCCTCCCTCTCTACACCCTCCCTCTATTCCCTCCCTCTCTACTCCCTCACTCTATTCCCTCTCTCTCTACTACCTCCCTCTCTACTCCCTCCCTCTCTACTCCCTCCCTCTAGTCCCTCCCTCTCTACTCCCTCCCTCTCTTCCCTCCCTCTCTACAACCCTCCCTCTCTATTCCATCCCTCTTACTCCCTCCCTCTATTCCCTTCCTCTCTACTCCCTCCCCCTCTACTCCCTCCCCCTCTACTCCCTCCCTCTCTACTCCCTCCCTCTCTCCCTCTCTACTCCCTCCCAGTCTACTCCCTCCCTCTCTATTCCCTCCCTCTCTACCCCTCCCTCCCTCCCTCTCTACTCCCTCCCTCCCTCTCTACTCCCTCCCTCTATACTCCCTCCCTCTCTACTCCCTCCCTCTCTATTACCTCCCTCTCCACCCCCCCCTCCCTCTCTACTCCCTCCCTCTCTATTATCTCCCTCTCCACCCCCTCCCTCCCCCTCTACTCCCTCCCTCTCTACTCCCTCCCTCTCTATTACCTCCCTCTCCACCCCTCCCTCCCCCTCTACTCCCTCCCTCTCTATTATCTCCCTCTCCACCCCCTCCCTCCCCCTCTACTCCCTCCCTCTCTACTCCCTCCCTCTCTACTCCCTCCCTCTCTATTACCTCCCTCTCCACCCCCTCCCTCCCTCTCTACTCCATCCGTCTCCACTCCCTCCCCCTCTACTCCCTCCCTCTCTACTCCCTCCCCCTCTACTCCCTCCATCTCTACCCCCTCCCTCCCTACCCTCTCTACTCCCTCCCTCTCTACTCCCTCACTATATTCCCTCCCTCTATTCCCTCCCTCTCTATTCCCTCCATCTATTCCCTCTCTCTATTCCCTCCCTCTCTACTCCCTCACTCTAATCTATCTCCCTCTCTACTCCCTCCCTCTCTATTCCCTCCCTCTCTTCTCCCTTCCTCTAACCATCTCTCTCTACTCACTCCCTCTACTCCCTCCCTCTCTCCCTCCCTCCCTCCTCCCTCCTTCTCTACACCCTCCTTCTCTGTCTACACCCTCCCTCTCTACACCCCTCTCTACCCCCTGGGAGACCTCCCTCTTATCCCCCCCTCTCTATTCCCTCCCTCTCTACTTCCTCCCTCCCTCTCTACCCCCTCACTCTATTCTCTCCCTCTACTCCCTCCCTCTCTACTCCCTCCCTCTATTCTCTCCCTCTATTCCCTCTCTCTACTCCCTCCCTCTCTTCTCCCTCACTCTATTCCCTCCCTCTCTATTCCGTCCCTCTCTATTCACTCCCTCTCTATTCCCTCCCTCTCTACTCCCTCACTCTATTCTATCCCTCTACTCCCTCCCTCTCTACTCCCTCCCTCTATTCACTCCCTCTCTATTCCCTCCCTCTCTATTCCCTCCCTCTCTACTCCCTCCCTCCATTCCCTCTCTCTCTACTCCCTCCCTCTATCCCTCCCCTCTCTACTCCCTTCCTCTCGATTTTCTCCCTCTCTATTCCTTTCATTTCTACTCCCTCCCTCTCTACTCCCTCCCTCGCTCTCTACTCCCTCCCTCTCTATTCCCTCCCTCTCTATCCCCTCCCTCCCTCTCTACTCCCTCCCCCTCTACTCCCTCCCCCTCTACTCCCTCCCTCTCTACTCCCTCCCTCTCTCCCTCTCTACTCCCTCCCAGTCTACTCCCTCCCTCTCTACTCCCTCCCAGTCTACTCCCTCCCTCTCTACTCCCTCCCCCTCTACGCCCTCCCTCTCTACCCCCTCCCTCCCTCTCTAATCCCTCCCTCTCTACTCCTCCCTCTCTACTCCCCCCTCTACTCCCTCCCTCTCTACTCCCTCCATCTCTACTCCCTCCCTCTCTACTCCCTCCATCTCTACTCCCTCCTACTCTACCCCCCCCTCTCTACTCCCTCCCTCTCTATTCCCTCCCTCTCTTCTCCCTTCCTCTAAACACCTCTCTCTACTCACTCCCTCTACTCCCTCCCTCTCTAGTCCCTCCCTCCCCCTCCCTCCTCCCTCCCTCCCTCCCTCCCTCCCTCCCTCCCTCCCTCCCTCCCTCCCTCCCTCCTTCTCTACCCCTCCTTCTCTCTCTACACCCTCCCTCTCTACACCCCCTCTCTACTCCCTCCCTCTATTCCCTCCCTCTCTTATCCCCCCTCTCTATTCCCTCCCTCTCCTACTTCCTCCCTCCCTCTCTACCCCCTCACTCTATTCTCTCCCTCTACTCCCTCCCTCTCTACTCCCTCCCTCTATTCTCTCCCTCTATCCTCTCTATTCCCTCCCTCTCTATTCCCTCCCTCTCTACTCCCTCCCTCTCTTCTCCCTCACTCTATTCCCCCCCTCTATTCCCTCCCTCTCTATTCACTCCCTCTCTATTCACTCCCTCTCTATTCCCTCCCTCTCTACTCCCTCACTCTATTCTATCCCTCTACTCCCTCCCTCTCTACTCCCTCCCTCTATTCACTCCCTCTCTATTCCCTCCCTCTCTATTCCCTCCCTCTCTACTCCCTCCCTCCATTCCCTCTCTCTCTACTCCCTCCCTCTAACCCTCCCTCTCTACTCCCTTCCTCTCAATTTTCTCCCTCTCTATTCCTTTCATTTCTACTCCCTCCCTCTCTACTCCCTCCCTCGCTCTCTACTCCCCCCTCTCTATTCCTTCCATCTATTCCCTCCCTATCTACTCCCTCCCTCTCTACTCCCTCCCTCTCTACTCCCTCCCCCTCTACTCCCTCCCCCTCTACTCCCTCCCTCTCTACTCCCTCCCTCTCTCCCTCTCTACTCCCTCCCAGTCTACTCCCTCCCTCTCTATTCCCTCCCTCTCTACCCCCTCCCTCCCTCCCTCTCTACTCCCTCCCTCCCTCTCTACTCCCTCCCTCTATACTCCCTCCCTCTCTACTCCCTCCCTCTCTATTAACTCCCTCGCCACCCCCCCTCCCTCTCTACTCCCTCCCTCTCTATTATCTCCCTCTCCACCCCCTCCCTCCCCCTCTACTCCCTCCCTCTCTACTCCCTCCCTCTCTATTACCTCCCTCTCCACCCCTCCCTCCCCCTCTACTCCCTCCCTCTCTATTATCTCCCTCTCCACCCCCTCCCTCCCCCTCTACTCCCTCCCTCTCTACTCCCTCCCTCTCTACTCCCTCCCTCTCTATTACCTCCCTCTCCACCCCCTCCCTCCCTCTCTACTCCCTCCGTCTCCACTCCCTCCCCCTCTACTCCCTCCCTCTCTACTCCCTCTCCCTCTACTCCCTCCCTCTCTACCCCCTCCCTTCCTCCCTCTCTACTCCCTCCATCTCTACTCCCTCCCTCTATACTCCCTCCCTCTCTACTCCCTCCCTCTCTACTCCCCCCTCTACCCTCTACTCCCTCCCTCTCTACTCCCTCCATCTCTACTCCCTCCCTCTCTACTCCCTCCATCTCTACTCCCTCCTACTCTACCCCCTCCCTCTCTACTCCCTCCCTCTCTATTCCCTCCCTCTCTTCTCCCTTCCTCTAAACACCTCTCTCTACTCACTCCCTCTACTCCCTCCCTCTCTAGTCCCTCCCTCCCTCCCTCCCTCCCTCCCTCCCTCCCTCCCTCCCCCTCCCTCCCTCCCTCCCTCCCTCCCTCCCTCCCTCCCTCCCTCCTCCTCATTAACACCCTCCTTTCTCTCTCTACACCCTCCCTCTACACCCCCTCTCTACTTCCTCCCTCATTCCCTCCCTCTCTTATCCCCCCTCTCTATTCTCCTCTCTACTCTCCTCACTCTATTCTCTCCCTCTACTCCCTCCCTCTCTACTCCCTCCCTCTATTCTCTCCCTCTATCCCTCTCTCTATTCCCTCCCTCTCTATACCTCCCTCTCTACTCCCTCCCACTCTTCTCCCTCAACTCTAATCCCCCCCTCTATTCCCTCCCTCTCTTATTCCCTCCTCTCTATTCCTCCCCTCCTCTATTCCCTCCCTCTCTACTCCCTCACTCTATTCTATCCCTCTACTCCCTCCCTCTCTACTCCCTCCCTCTATTCACTCCCTCTCTATTCCCTCCCTCTCTATTCCCTCCCTCTCTACTCCCTCCCTCCATTCCCTCTCTCTCTACTCCCTCCCTCTATCCCTCCCTCTCTACTCCCTTCCTCTCAATTTTCTCCCTCTCTATTCCTTTCATTTCTACTCCCTCCCTCTCTACTCCCTCCCTCGCTCTCTACTCCCCCCTCTCTATTCCTTCCCTCTATATCCCTCCCTATCTACTCCCTCCCTCTCTACTCCCTCCCTCTCTATTCCCTCCCTCTCTATCCCCTCCCTCCCACTCTACTCCCTCCCCCTCTACCTCCCTCCCCCTCTACTCCCTCCCTCTCTACTCCCTCCCTCTCTCCCTCTCTACTCCCTCCCAGTCTACTCCCTCCCTCTCTATTCCCTCCCTCTCTATCCCCTCCCTCCCTCCCTCTCTACTCCCTCCCTCCCTCTCTACTCCCTCCCTCTATACTCCCTCCCTCTCTACTCCCTCCCTCTCTATTACCTCCCTCTCCACCCCCTCCCCCCTCTCTACTCCCTCCCTCTCTATTATCTCCCTCTCCACCCCCTCCCTCCCCCTCTACTCCCTCCCTCTCTACTCCCTCCCTCTCTACTCCCTCCCTCTCTATTATCTCCCTCTCCTCCAACTGAGTAGTGTCAGTAGTCAGTAGTTTGGGTTATTGTTCTATTTGATGTTGTTGCCACAGGTCCATCCTCACTGTGGCTACTCTCTCTCTCGCCCCCAACTGTCCCCCTCATATTGTCTGTTGGCTTCTAGAAGTTTATTCTCTCTATCTCCCCATCTCTCTCTCTGTCTCTTTCTTTCTCTCTCTCTCTTTCGCTCTCGTTCTCTCTCTCTCTCTATCGCCCGATCTCTCTTTCTCTCTCTTTCTCTCTCTCTCTCTCTCTCGCTCTCTCTCTCTCTCTCTCTCTGTCTATCTTTGGTGGGAAATAGAACGCCCCCCCCCCTGCATATCCTCCATATTAAATGAGCCAGTCTCTATTCAGTTTTATGACAGAAATATGAAGGGGAATGCCGCCACCACCCTCCGAGAGGATTGACAGCTAAAGAGACGAAATGGCAGGGGTTCTTCTTCCAGAACCAGAAAGGGCCTGACAAACCCACATTAGGATTAGATCCGCTCAAACACACACTCACCCTGATTTCCATCCAGAAATGCCAACATCCTTATCCATCCCCCTCTCTCCAATCCCAGCCCATGGGAACCGTTCGCTTGTCTTAGTCAGAAAATCAGAATCCAGCTGTGTATTTCCAACATACACACTTCATCATGCATAAAATCCATTGTTACCATTATTATATGCTTTCATATTATGCCTATTTGTTTCATACTAGCATTGTTTAGCACATTGTTATACATTGAAAACACCTGTATGCCCCCTTGGAACGGCTATAGGAATTCTGGCATTTTCCCAGTCCTCTTTCTGAGGAATGATCTCGGCCAGAAGGTTAATTTGGGCTAACAGACGAGGTGAAGACACTAAGCTGTGGCCGTGCCTGGGGATAATAAGGATCATGGAACAGGTTTTTCCGAGATGATTCCTGTCTAATTCCATTAACGCCATCCCCACCAGCCCCTCCTTTCTCTTCCTCTCCAGTCTCCACGGCGATGGGCAATTAACGTCAGGGCCTAAATGGCAGCCAAGGTCTCACCAGCTGAGCACCAATCAGCAATCATCCAGATTAGATTTACAGCCTGGCACAGCGATGGGCAAGAGAGAGAGGGAGGCGATACGAGGAGAAGGCGAATGAGATAAAGAGCGAGGAATAGAGGAAGAGTAGTAGACAGAGGAGGATGATTAGCAGTTGGATATGAGGATGAGCACATGAGGAGTTGTGAATGAGAAGGAGTAAGAGGGCTGGGTAGTCGAGAGGGATGGCAGCTGACACGAGGGAGGGAGGGAGGGAGGGAGGGAGGGAGGGAGGGAGGGAGGGAGGGAGGGAGGGAGGGAGGGATAGTTCCTGGAAAGTAGAGCATAATTATTTCATCATCATGATGTAGTTTTCATGATGTGATTACCTTGATTCTATTAATACTTGTTAATTGCTTTGGCATTTAACATTGTCACACTAATAATGAGAGTTAAATTGGAGAGATAGAAAGACAGGGAGAGGAGATGCTGGGAGACAGGGAGACGGGGAGAGGAGATGCTGGGAGACAGGGAGACGGGGAGAGGAGATGCTGGGAGACGGGGAGAGGAGATGCTGGGAGACAGGGAGAGGAGATGCTGGGAGACAGGGAGAGGAGATGCTGGGAGACAGGGAGACAGGGATAGGAGATGCTGGGAGACAGGGAGACGGGGAGAGGAGATGCTGGAGACAGGGAGACGGGGAGAGGAGATGCCTGGAGACGGGGAGAGGAGATGCTGGGAGACAGGGAGACGGGGAGAGGAGATGCTGGGAGACGGGGAGAGGAGATGATGGGAGACGGGGAGAGGAGATGCTGTGAGATGGAGAGGAGATGCTGGGAGACAGGTCGACAGGGAGAGGAGATGCTGGGAGACAGGGAGACGGGGAGATGAAATGCTGGGAGATGGAGAGGAGATGCTGGTAAACAGTGAGATGGAGATACACAGAGAGGAGATGCTGGGAGACAGATCGACAGGGAGAGGAGATGCTGGGAGACAGGTCGACAGGGAGAGGAGATGCTGGGAGACAGGTCGACAGGGAGAGGAGTTGCTGGGAGACAGATTGACAGGGAGAGGAGATGCTGGGAGACAGAGGCCTCTCAGCTTCCCTATCAAATCTAAAAATCTCAAATAGAAAACCGAAGAAAATGAATAACAATGACAAATGGTTTGATGAAGAATGCACAAATCTAAGAAAGAAATTGAGAAACCTGTCCAACCAAAAACATAGAGACCCGGAAAACCTGAGTCTACGTCTTCACTATGGTGAATCACTAAGAAAATACAGAAATACACTACGGAAAAAGAAGGAACGGCACGTCAGAAATCAGCTCAATGTAATTGAAGAATCCATAGACTCAAACCACTTCTGGGAAAATTGGAAAACACTAAACAAACAACAACACAAAGAATTATCTATCCAAAATGGAGATGTATGGGTAAACCACTTCTCCAATCTTGTTGGCTCTATAACAAAGAATTAAGAGCAAAAACATATACAGGATCAAATACAAATCTTAGAATCAACTATTAAAGACTACCAGAACCCACTGGATTCTCCAATTACCTTGAATGAGCTACAGGACAAAATAAAAAATAAAAACCCCAAAAAGGCATGTGGTGTTGATGGTATCCTTAATGAAATGATCAAATATACAGACAACAAATTCCAATTGGCTATACTAAAACTCTTTAACATCATCCTTAGCTCTGGCATCTTCCCCAATATTTGGAACCAAGGACGGATCACCCCAATCCACAAAAGTGGAGACAAATTTGACCCCAATAACTACCGTGGGATATGCGTCAACAGCAACCTTGGGAAAATCCTCTGCCTTATCATTAATAGCAGACTCGTACATTTCCTCAGTGAAAACAATGTACTGAGCAAATGTCAAATTGGCTTTTTACCAAATTACCGTACAACAGACCATGTATTCACCCTGCACACCCTAATTGACAAACAAACAAACCAAAACAAAGGCAAAGTCCTCTCATGCTTTGTTGATTTCAAAAAAGCCTTCGACTCAATTTGGCATGAGGGTCTGCTATACAAATTGATGGAAAGTGGTGTTGGGGGTAAAACATACGACATCATAAAATCCATGTACACAAACAACAAGTGTGCGGTTAAAATTGGCAAAAAACACACATATTTCTTCCCATGGGGCTGTGGGGTGAGACAGGGATGCAGCTTAAGCCCCACCCTCTTCAACATATATATCAACGAATTGGTGCGGGCACTAGAAAAGTCTGCAACACTCGGCCTCACCCTACTAGAATCTGAAGTCAAATGTCTACTGTTTGCTGATGATCTGGTGCTTCTGTCCCCAACCAAGGAGGGCCTATAGCAGCACCTAGATATTATGCACAGATTCTGCCAGACCTGGGCCCTGACAGTAAATCTCAGTAAGACCAAAATAATGGTGTTCCAAAAAAGGTCCAGTCACCAGGACCACAAATACAAATTCCATCTAGACACCGTTGCCATAGAGCACACAACAAACTATACATACCTCTGCCTAAACATCAGCGCCACAGGTAACTCACACAAAGCTGTGAACGATCTGAGAGACAAGGCAAGAAGGGCATTCTATGCCATCAAAAGGAACATAAAATTCGACATACCAATTAGGATCTGGCTAAAAATACTTGAATCAATCATAGAACACATTGCCCTTTATGGTTGTGAGGTCTGGGGTCCGCTCACCAACCAAGATTTCATCAAATGGGACAAACACCAAATTGAGACTGCATGCAGAATTCTGCAAAAAATATCATCTGAATATATCCTCTAGAACACCAAATAATGCATGCAGAGCAGAATTAGGCCGATACCCACTAATTATCAAAATCCAGAAAAGAGACGTTTTAAATCTACAACCACCTAAAAGGAAACAATTCCCAAACCTTCCATAACAAAGCCATCACCTAAAGAGAGATGAACCTGGAGAAGAGCCCCCTAAGCAAGCTGGTCCTGGGTCTCCATTCACAAACACAACACACCCCACAGAACCCCAGGACATCAGCACAATTAGACCCAACCAAATCATGAGAAAACAAAAAGATAATTACTTGACACATTGGAAAGAATTAACAAAAAAACAGAGCAAACTAGAATGCTATTTGGCCCTAAACAGAGAGTACACAGTGGCAGAATACCTGACCACTGTGACTGACCTAAACTTAAGGAAAGCTTTGACTATGTACAGACTCAGTGAGCATAGCCTTGCTATTGAGAAATGCCGCTGTAGGCAGACATGGCTCTCAAGGGAAGACAGGCTATGTGCACACTGCCCACAAAATGAGTTGGAAACTGAGCTGCACTTCCTAACCTCCTGCCCAATGTATGACAATTTTAGAGACGTTACACAGATCCACAAAGAATTCGAAAACAAACCCAATTTTGATAAACTCCCATATCTACTGTGTGAAATTCCACAGTATGCCATCACAGAAGCACGATTTGTGACCTGTTGCCACAAGAAAAGGTCAACCAGTGAAGAACAAACACCATTGTAAATACAACCTATATTTATGTTTATTTATTTTCCCTTTGTACTTTAACTATTTGTACATTGTTACAGCACTGTATATATAGGTAATATTACATTTTTTATGTCTTTATTGTTTTGAAAAATGTTTACTGTTTATTTTGATTGTTTATTTCACTTTTGTATATTATCTACCTCACTTGCTTTGGCAATGTTAACACGTTTCCCATGCCAATAAAGCCCCTGGAATTGAATTGAATTGAGAGGAGATGCTGGGAGACAGCGTGACAGGGAGAGCAGTTGCTGGGAGATAGGGAGAGCAGTTGCTGGGAGATAGGGAGAGGAGATGATGGGAGATAGGGAGAGGAGGTGCTGGGAGACAGGGATAGGAGATGCTGGGAGACAGGGAGAGCAGTTGCTGGGAGATAGGGAGAGCAGTTGCTGGGAGATAGGGAGAGGAGATGATGGGAGATAGGGAGAGGAGGTGCTGGGAGACAGGGAGAGGAGATGCTGGGAGACAGGGAGAGGAGATGATGGGAGATAGGGAGAGGAGGTGCTAGGAGACAGGGAGAGGAGATGCTGGGAGACAGGGAGAGGAGATGCTGGGAGACAGGGAGAGGAGATGCTGGGAGACAGGGAGATGAGATGCTGAGAGATAGGGAGAGGAGATTATGGGAGGCAGCGTGACAGGGAGAGCAGTTGCTGGGAGATAGGGAGAGGAGATGATGGGAGATAGGGAGAGGAGGTGCTGGGAGACAGGGAGAGGAGATGCTGGGAGACAGGGAGAGGAGATGCTGGGAGACAGGGAGAGGAGATGCTGGGAGACAGAGAGATGAGATGCTGAGAGATAGGGAGAGGAGATTATGGGAGGCAGCGAGACAGGGAGAGCAGTTGCTGGGAGATAGGGAGAGGAGATGATGGGAGATAGGGAGAGGAGATGATGGGAGACTGGGAGATGAGATGCTGGGAGACAGGGAGACAGGGAGAGGAGATGCTAGGAGACAGAGAGTGGAGATGATGGGAGAAATTGTCAGTGAGGAAGAGATGAGGATAGGTGTGTTAGAGGACACTTGTCTCTGTTTACTGTGAGAGAGAAGAGGGGGATATCGGCTAGGTGAAGAAAGACAGACCGGAATGAGTGAGAAACAATGAAGAGAGAGGGAAGGGTGGAGATAACCGACAGAGAGAGAGACAGAGAGAGAGAGAGAGAGAGAGAGAGAGAGAGAGACAGAGAGAGTGACAGAGAGACAGAGATAGAGAGAGAGAGACAGAGAGAGTGACAGAGAGACAGAGAGAGACAGACAGACAGACAGACAGACAGACAGACAGACAGACAGACAGACAGACAGACAGACAGAGAGAGCATACTGTATTCTGCTGCAGGATACTATTTTCCTCAGTGTGTGTGATATGTGTGGGCACGTGGCAAGAGTGGGAAATGAGAGTCTCGTAAATCAGTGGAGAGACTTGTGCCTGCAGGCCATCCCCCCTCTCTCTCTCTCTCTCTCTCTCTCTCTCTCTCTCTCGCAGGAGGGGATTACAGTTCATGAAGACATCATCCAAAGATAGGGCTTCAGCCTTATGGTGGCCTCACTGGACACACCGCAGGAGTGTGTGTGTTTGTTTGTCTGTGTGTATGTGTGTTTATAGTTCTAGGGCCTAATGTTAGGCATTGTTGGCGCTTTGTTTATTGTTGTTTAACTAGCTAACGTTAGCTGGCTGGCCCGTTAGCTAACGTTACGTGACGCGTGTACAACACCCGTTGAATAAGGCCGGTGTCAGTAAACGTCTGCAAAAAAGCATAATTAAAATGTTGCCAGCAGAGCTGGTTAGGCTGTTTTCATGTTATCCAGAGGTAAACAAATCATCAGCCAGAGCATCAAGTGCGCGCTCCGAGATGGGTAGGGCTAAAGCTAAAGAGGGTGTGAACGATGCTAAATGGGTTTAGACAAAGAAGAGCTCTTCACTAGATACCAAAACATTCAAAGCAGAATTACTTTCCCATTGTTCCTCAAATGCATTCTATGATATACCATTTTGTAGATCTGAGTCTCTACTTTTATCCAATGTAGGAAACACCATTTCACTACATAAAACCGAATCCAGGTGGTGAGTCACATATGCTAATGCAAGTTAATCTGTGTGTGTTTGCTCACCTCTATGATTGTGAATGTCTGTCTGTTTGCATCCATGTTTATCCACGTCTTGGTAGAGCACGTGTGTGTTCATACAGCGAAGTGAATAGTGCTCTTATAATGGGGCTTCTTTTACGAGGGCCCGTGTTTTTCTAGTTCTTTATTGGGTATGATAATAAACATGCCATTTGACAAGCTCTTTAAGCCCCCTCCCTTCAGCCGGTGACAGAAATACTGCATGAACACAGCATACATCATGTGTATAATGGAGACAAAGTGGCTTACAGAGACCACCAGCAACACCACGGACATCAAATCAATGGCCTGATAGCGAGGTCTATAGTGACACTTATATGAGTATAATGTATGCCTGTGAACAGACCATGGAAATGAAACACACACACACACACACACACACACACACACACACACACACACACACACACACACACACACACACACACACACTCAACATCATGATGATTGAATTGCCAGTTTAATATGGTCTGGCAAAGACATTTGCCTCCCATCTCAGCTGCAGACAGCGTGGCAGGTGTAATTTATGTCAATCAGTCAGAGTATATGGACGGAAAGGAAATCAAGTGGAATCAGGGAGGTAAAGGTGTTAGATGTTGATAAAAACCTGTTTTTCACAGCATGTCTCCTGTCTCAATGGAACTGCTTTATTGTCTCAAAGTGGACATTGATTACCTCTGTGACCACAACACAACAACACCACACAACAACACAACACAACAACATCACACAACACCACAACACCACACAACAACACAACACAACAACACAACACAACGACACAACAACACAACACAACAACACAACAACACCACACAACAACACAACAACACCACAACACCACAAAACAACAACACAACAACACCACACAAGGACTCTGTCTCTCTTAGTCCCAGATACTTAACCTCATATCCAGGCTTTCTTGTTCCCTGTCATTGTGTGAGGAATAGTGTCAGTCTCTCTCTCTCTCTCTCTCTCTCTCTCTCTCTCTCTCTCTCTCTCTCTCTCTCTCTCTCTCTCTCTCTCAATTCAATTCAATTCAATTTCAATTTAAGGGGCTCTTTTGGCATGGGAAACATATGTTTTACATTGCCAAACAAGGCTCCCGAGTGGCGCAGCATCTAAGGCACTGCATCTCTACAGTACCTGGTTCAAATTCAGGCTGAATCACATCCAGCTGTGATTGGGAGTCTCATAAGGTGGTGCACAATTGGCCCAGCGTCGTTCGGGTTTGGCCAGAGAATTCCGTCATTTTAAATACGATTTTTTTCTTAACTGACTTGCCTAGTTAAATAAATTAAAAGTGATATAGATAATAAACAAAAGTGAAAAAAAAAAACTATAAAAATTAACAGTAAACATTACACTCACAAAAGTTCCAAAATAATAAAGACATTACAAATGTCATATTATGTGCAAATGGTTTAAGTACAAAAGGGAAGATAAATAAAGATAAATATGGGTTGTATTTACAATGGTGTTTGTTCTTCACTGGTTGCCATTTTCTTGTGGCGACAGGTCAAAATTGTTGCTGCACAATAGATACTGTATGGGAGTTTATCAAAATTTGATTTGTTTTCGAATTCTACGTGGGTCTGTGTAAATTGAGGGAAATATGTGTCTCTAATATGGTCATACATTTGGCAGGAGGTTAGGAAGTGCAGCTCAGTTTCCACCTCATTTTGTGGGCAATGTGCACATAGCCTGTCTTCTCTTGAGAGCCAGGTCTGCCTTCGGTGACCTTTCTCAATAGCAAGGCTATGCTCACAGTCTGTACATAGTCAAGATTTAATTAATTTTGGGTCAGTCACAGTGGACAGGTATTCTGCCTCTGTGTACTCTCTGTTTACACTCTGTGGAGTCTGTTTATGTTTGTGAACGGAGACCCAGGACCAGCTTGCTTAGGGGATTATTCTCTGGGTTCATCTCTCTGTAGGTGATGGCTTTGTTATGAAAGGTTTGGGAATCGCTTCCTTTTAGGTGGTTGTAGAATATAATGGCTCTTTTCTGGATTTTGATCATTAGTGGGTATCGGCCTAATTCTGCTCTGCATACGTTATTTGGTGTTTTACATTGTATACAGAGGATATTTTTAGCAGAATTCTGCACGCAGAGTCTCAATTTCGTGTTTGTCCCAACCAAGAATTTTGTGGATTCTTGGTAGGTGAGTGGACCCCGACCTCACAACCATAAAGGGCAATGTGTTGTATAACTGATTCAGGTATTTTTTTGCCAGATCCTAATTGGTATGTCAAATTCTATGTTCCTTTTGATTGCATAGAAGGCCCTTCTTGTGTTCTCTCAGATTGTTCACAGCTTGTTGGAAGTTACTTGTGGTGCTGATGTTCAGGCCGAGGTATGTAGAGTTTTTTTGTGTGCTCTAGGATTTTTTTGTTGCTCTCTCTCTCTCTGTCTCTCTCTCTCTCTCTGTCTTCCTCTCTATCTCTCTTTCTCTTTCTCTCTCTCTCTGTCTGCCTCTCTCTATCTATCTCTTTCACTCTTTCTCTCTCTCTTCCTTTCTCACTCTCCCCCAACGACTCCATGCTAATGACTGTAGATTTGGGCCTTAGGCTGTGTGTTTAAGATTTCATTAAGATCACCTTATCCCATCACCTCTGTGAAACCCAACGAGCATCCCTGAATCTCAGATAGAGGAGAACACTGACGTCTGACATCCCTGAATCTCAGATAGAGGAGAACACTGACGTCTGACATCCCTGAATCTCAGATAGAGGAAAACACTGACGTCTGACATCCCTGAATCTCAGATAGAGGAGAACACTGACGTCTGACATCCCTGAATCTCAGATAGAGGAGAACACTGACGTCTGACATCCCTGAATCTCAGATAGAGGAGAACACTGACGTCTGACATCACTGAATCTCAGATAGAGGAGAACACTGAGGTCTGACATCCCTGAATCTTAGATAGAGGAGAACACTGACGTCTGACATCCCTGAATCTCAGATAGAGGAGAACACTGACGTCTGACATCCCTGAATCTCAGATAGAGGAGAACACTGACGTCTGACATCCCTGAATCTCAGATAGAAGAGAACACTGACGTCTGACATCCCTGAATCTCAGATAGAGGAGAACACTGACGTCTGACATCCATTTATGTTATAGCACTTTGGGTTGACCTCTTGAAAGCAGGATCAAAAGTCCATCTGAATCCTTTAGAATGTTACATATTGTTCCAGGACATAGTCTACCATGGTCTGTGGGCAGTGCTATGCCTGATCTAGGTTTGACTTTGTCTTGACTTTATGAAGTAGTCTAGACTACAGTCTGGCCTTGAAGGTCATATAGCTTTTCCTGACCCCATTGACCTGTTTAGGACACCATCTGTGCCCTGTATCTACTGAACTCCCTGGCTTCTGGTAACAGGGTTGAAACCACCCACGCCAACATATGTTCAATAACTCCAATACCTTCAGCTGATTTTCTACAGTAATTGCACAATCACAAAGCCCCTTAGAGTTCCAACACAACAACAGTCCCCAACACTCCGCGGTATGAATAGTAACAGTCCCCAACACTCTGAGGTATGAATAGTAACAGTCCGCAACACTCTGAGGTATGAATAGTAACAGTCCCCAACACTCCGCGGTATGAATAGTAACAGTCCCCAACACTCTGAGGTATGAATAGTAACAGTCCCCAACACTCCGAGGTATGAATAGTAACAGTCCGCAACACTCTGAGGTATGAATAGTAAGAAACCCAAACACACTCCGCGGTATGAATAGTAACAGTCCCCAACACTCTGAGGTATGAATAGTAACAAACCCCAACACTCTGAGGTATGAATAGTAACAAACCCCAACACACTGAGGTATGAATAGTAACAGTCCCCAACACTCTGAGGTATGAATAGTAACAGTCTCCAACACTCTGAGGTATGAATAGTAACAAACCCAAACACACTCCGCGGTATGAATAGTAACAGTCCCCAACACTCTGAGGTATGAATAGTAACAAACCCCAACACTCTGAGGTATGAATAGGAACAAACCCCAACACACTGAGGTATGAATAGTAACAGTCCCCAACACTCTGAGGTATGAATAGTAACAAACCCCAACACTCTGAGGTATGAATAGTAACAGTCCGCAACACTCTGAGGTATGAATAGTAACAGTCCCCAACACTCTGAGGTATGAATAGTAACAAACCCCAACACTCTGAGGTATGAATAGTAACAATCCCCAACACTGAGATATAAGTAGTATAAATTAGCAATGGTGGAAAAACTACCCGATTGTCATACTTGAGTAAAAGTAGAGATACACTACATGACCAAAAGTATATGGACACCTGCTTGTCGAACATCTCATTCCAAAATCATGGGCATTAATATGAAGTTCATCACCCCTTTGCTGCTATAACAGCCTCCTCTTTTCCGGGAAGCCTTTCCACTAGATGTTGGATCATTGCTGCGGGGACTTGCTTCCATTCACCCACAAGAGCATTAGTGAGGTCGGGCCTTCCCTAAATTGTTGCCACAAAGTTGGAAGCACGGAATTGTCTAGAATGTCCTTGTATGCTGTAGCGTTAAGAGGGGGCTGACTGCCAGGTGGTGAAGCGTGATTCATCACTCCAGAAAACATGTTTCCACTGCTCTAGATTCCAATGGTGGCAAGCTTTACACCACTCTTAATGCTACCACGCATGGTGATCTTAGCCTCGTGTGTGGCTGCTTGGCCATGGAAACCCATTTCATGAAGCTCCCAACGAGCAGTTTTTGTGCTGACGTTGCTTCCAGACGCAGTTCTGAACTCGGTAGTGAGTGGTGAAATCGAGAACAGACGATTTTTACGCGCTACGCGCTTCATCAATCGGCTTTCCCCTTCTGTGAGCTTGCTTCGCGGCTGAGCCGTTGTTGCTCCGGGTTGTTTCCACTTCATAATAACAGCACATACAGTTGAAATGGGCAGCTCTAACGGCAGAAATTCAGGGTTTCACACAAGGTGCTTGAGGTGCTTAAAGTACTTGAATATGGCACTCTGAAAGTCAAGTACTGGAATACCTTAAATCAGACATTTTCTCAAGTTGGTACTTGAAACGTACTTGAATTAAAATGAGAGAACAGATACTGATGAAATATGTTTATGAAAAATTTCTGAAAAATGTATTGTTCTTGATAATTAATTTCCATGCAGACCACCAAGTTTTATTTCCTCATGTGTTTCGTGCTGTTTGCCAAGAGAGCTTGCTCATTCCACCCACACTGCCACTCAGCCAGGCAGGTACAGAATTGACTGATTAGGCACCGCCAAACATCACATTGATAGCTAAAATGCTGGGCAAATGTAGATTCAATCCGGCATTTTGTGTCTATGGAAAATGTCTAGGATCTTTTATTTCAGCTTAAGGAACATGGGACCAACACTTTACATGCTGCGTTTCATATTTTTGTTCAGTATAGTTTACCCACCTTTTTACCACTACATCACCGGACCCCACGAACCCACACCGTGTCAGGTGAAAAAAAAGCTTCCGACTTTGACATTGGAGGCATGGATGAATCGGCCCTGAAGAGCCACATGAAGGGGGAAGATTCAACGCTGCATCCTGAACTGGCACCAGTTCTACATTATGAAGGGGGAAGACACAATGCTGTATCCTGAACTGACACCAGTTCTACATTATGAAGGAGGAAGACACAATGCTGTATCCTGAACTGGCACCAGTTCTACATTATGAAGGAGGAAGACACAATGCTGTATCCTGAACTGACACCAGTTCTACATTATGAAGGGGGAAGACACAATGCTGTATCCTGAACTGGCACCAGTTCTACATTATGAAGGAGGAAGACACAATGCTGTATCCTGAACTGGCACCAGTTCTACATTATGAAGGGGGAAGACACAATGCTGTATCCTGAACTGACACCAGTTCTACATTATGAAGGGGGAAGACACAATGCTGTATCCTGAACTGGCACCAGTTCTACATTATGAAGGGGGAAGACACAATGCTGTATCCTGAACTGACACCAGTTCTACGTTATGAAGGAGGAAGACACAATGCTGTATCCTGAACTGACACCAGTTCTACATTATGAAGGAGGAAGACACAATGCTGTATCCTGAACTGACACCAGTTCTACATTATGAAGGAGGAAGACACAATGCTGTATCCTGAACTGGTACCAGTTCTACATTATGAAGGGGGAAGACACAATGCTGTATCCTGAACTGACACCAGTTCTACATTATGAAGGAGGAAGACACAATGCTGTATCCTGAACTGGCACCAGTTCTACATTATGAAGGAGGAAGACACAATGCTGTATCCTGAACTGGCACCAGTTCTACATTATGAAAGGGGAAGACACAATGCTGTATCCTGAACTGACACCAGTTCTACATTATGAAGGGGGAAGACACAATGCTGTATCCTGAACTGACACCAGTTCTACATTATGAAGGGGGAAGACACAATGCTGTATCCTGAACTGACACCAGTTCTACATTATGAAGGGGGAAGACACAATGCTGTATCCTGAACTGACACCAGTTCTACATTATGAAGGAGGAAGACACAACGCTGCATCCTGAACTGACACCAGTTCTACATTATGAAGGAGGAAGACACAATGCTGTATCCTGAACTGGTACCAGTTCTACATTATGAAGGGGGAAGACACAATGCTGTATCCTGAACTGACACCAGTTCTACATTATGAAGGAGGAAGACACAATGCTGTATCCTGAACTGGCCCCAGTTCTACATTATGAAGGAGGAAGACACAATGCTGTATCCTGAACTGACACCAGTTCTACATTATGAAGGAGGAAGACACAATGCTGTATCCTGAACTGACACCAGTTCTACATTATGAAGGAGGAAGACACAATGCTGTATCCTGAACTGACACCAGTTCCACGTTATGAAGGGGGAAGACACAATGCTGTATCCTGAACTGACACCAGTTCTACATTATGAAGGAGGAAGACACAATGCTGTATCCTGAACTGACACCAGTTCTACATTATGAAGGAGGAAGACACAATGCTGTATCCTGAACTGACACCAGTTCTACGTTATGAAGGAGGAAGACACAATGCTGTATCCTGAACTGGCCCCAGTTCTACATTATGAAGGAGGAAGACACAATGCTGTATCCTGAACTGACACCAGTTCCACGTTATGAAGGGGGAAGACACAATGCTGTATCCTGAACTGACACCAGTTCTACATTATGAAGGGGGAAGACACAATGCTGTATCCTGAACTGGCACCAGTTCTACATTATGAAGGAGGAAGACACAATGCTGCATCCTGAACTGGCCCCAGTTCTACATTATGAAGGAGGAAGACACAATGCTGTATCCTGAACTGGCACCAGTTCTACATTATGAAGGGGGAAGACACAATGCTGTATCCTGAACTGACACCAGTTCTACATTATGAAGGAGGAAGACACAATGCTGTATCCTGAACTGGCACCAGTTCTACATTATGAAGGAGGAAGACACAATGCTGTATCCTGAACTGACACCAGTTCTACATTATGAAGGGGGAAGACACAATGCTGTATCCTGAACTGGCACCAGTTCTACATTATGAAGGAGGAAGACACAATGCTGTATCCTGAACTGACACCAGTTCTACGTTATGAAGGGGGAAGACACAATGCTGTATCCTGAACTGACACCAGTTCTACATTATGAAGGAGGAAGACACAATGCTGTATCCTGAACTGACACCAGTTCTACATTATGAAGGAGGAAGACACAATGCTGTATCCTGAACTGACACCAGTTCTACATTATGAAGGGGGAAGACACAATGCTGTATCCTGAACTGGCACCAGTTCTACATTATGAAGGAGGAAGACACAATGCTGTATCCTGAACTGGTACCAGTTCTACATTATGAAGGAGGAAGACACAATGCTGTATCCTGAACTGGTACCAGTTCTACATTATGAAGGAGGAAGACACAATGCTGTATCCTGAACTGGTACCAGTTCTACATTATGAAGGAGGAAGACACAATGCTGTATCCTGAACTGGTACCAGTTCTACATTATGAAGGAGGAAGACACAATGCTGTATCCTGAACTGGCACCAGTTCTACATTATGAAGGGGGAAGACACAATGCTGTATCCTGAACTGGCCCCAGTTCTACATTATGAAGGGGGAAGACACAATGCTGTATCCTGAACTGACACCAGTTCTACATTATGAAGGGGGAAGACACAATGCTGTATCCTGAACTGGCCCCAGTTCTACATTATGAAGGGGGAAGACACAATGCTGTATCCTGAACTGACACCAGTTCTACATTATGAAGGAGGAAGACACAATGCTGTATCCTGAACTGGCACCAGTTCTACATTATGAAGGGGGAAGACACAATGCTGTATCCTGAACTGGCACCAGTTCTACATTATGAAGGGGGAAGACACAATGCTGTATCCTGAACTGGCACCAGTTCTACATTATGAAGGGGGAAGACACAATGCTGTATCCTGAACTGGCCCCAGTTCTACATTATGAAGGAGGAAGACACAATGCTGTATCCTGAACTGACACCAGTTCTACATTATGAAGGAGGAAGACACAATGCTGTATCCTGAACTGGCTCCAGTTCTACATTATGAAGGAGGAAGACACAATGCTGTATCCTGAACTGACACCAGTTCTACATTATGAAGGGGGAAGACACAATGCTGTATCCTGAACTGGCACCAGTTCTACATTATGAAGGGGGAAGACACAATGCTGTATCCTGAACTGGCACCAGTTCTACATTATGAAGGGGGAAGACACAACGCTGCATCCTGAACTGGCCCCAGTTCTACATTATGTGACTTTTGCACTTCAATAACCAATAGAGCTTTTATGCACATCGCCTCATTCACAGGTCGCCCGCGATATTCCGCTTTTTCAAGCGGCAGCCGTGCTCCTGCCATTCTGGTGGCCGTTCAAGTGCCGTTTTCTTCATACAGCCCACTCGCACTTCTCCCGATCGGCGACACTAAAGCTGTCAGTTAGAAACAAGAGTTTTTTTTGCAGCTATTAAGTAGTAGATTCCCAAATGACCAATAAAAACACAGTCATTAAGCTGGAATTGTGTTGCGAATAGTACGTGTGTTCACCAGTAGGCATGTTCCAAAACTCTGCTCATCTCTACTTAAATTACAATATAATCAGTACTGACTTACCACTCATGTATGTAGTAAATAAGTAGTGAAACAACATATTTTTGAGTAGAACTTGTAAGGTAGTGATGGATACTAAGTTAGTTTTTTTTCATGAGGTTGTGGCGATATACTGCCATCTGTTGGCGACTACAAACAATTGCATAATATGAACTACTACAAATTGATGGTCCTTGAAAATAAATATTTGTGCTTGAAAACGTGCTTGAAAGTCCTTGAATTTGACTCTGCGAACCCTGGAAATGTTACAAACTGATTTGTTGGAAAGGTGGCATCCTATGACGTTGCAACATTGAAAGTCACTTAACTCATAAGTAAGGCCATTCAATTGCCAATGTACAGTCGTCGTCAAAAGTTTTGAGAATGACACAAATATTAATTTTCACAAAGTGTGCTGACTCAGTTTGTATGATGGCAATTTGCATATACTCCAGAATGTTATGAAGAGTGATCAGATGAATTGCAATTAATTGCAAAGTCCCTCTTTGCCATGCAAATGAACTGAATCCCAAAATAATATTTACACTGCATTTCAGCCCTGCTACAAAAGGACCAGCTGACATCATGTCAGTGATTCTCTCGTTAACACAGGTGTGAGTGTTGATGAGGACAAGGCTGGAGATCACTCTATCATGCTGATTGAGTTCGAATAACAGACTGGAAGCTTGAGGGTGGTGCTTGGAATCAAAAGTGAAAGTAAAATTCCTTATTTTAACAAACCAGACAGCACCATTTTCTTTTTTTTTTAATTTACAGATATCCAGGGGCACACTCCAACACTCAGACATATTTTACAAACAAATAATTTGTATTTACTGAGACTGCCAAATCACAAATGTTCTCTTGATAAATGTGTGAATTGAACAATATAGCTTTTAGTCCAGTCTAGCCTAATAACCTCACTCTACTTTAGTGCCAACGCTAGCCACTGTCTGTAATCTAACTCCAATAGCCTAGACTCTAGGGCAGAGGTGGGCAAATTTTTATTGATTTCGAAATTCAACGTAGGGCTGCACACATTTTTTGAGGACCGATTTGTTCGACAACATCAATTTGCCAGAAAAGGGCAGTTATTAAAAAATATATGTAGTTATATTATCATTTTTACTTACTTCCTATCTAGTTTTAGACTTTCAATTGTGGTCTGGATTGTTTTTTTATGCAAAATAATAATAATTTCCCCCCAAAATAATATACAGAGCATTCGGAAAGTAATCAGATCCCTTGACTTTTTCCACATTTTATTACATTACAGCCTTATTCTAAAATGGATTAAATGGTTTTCCCCCTCATCAATCGACACATATGATGAGAAAGTAAAACATGTTTTTAGACTTTTTTGCAAAGTTTTCAGACCCTTTACTCAGTACTTTGTTGAAGCACCTTTGGTGGTGATTACAGCCTCAATTATTTTGGGGTATGACGCTACAAGCTTGGTACACCTGTACATGCTTGGCACACCTGGGGAGTTTCATTCTTCTCTGCAGATCCTCTCAAGCTCTGTCAGGTTGGATGGGGAGCGTCGTTGCACAGCTATTTTTAAGTCTCTCCAGAGATGTTCGATCAGGTTCAAGTCTGGGCTCTGGCTGGGCCACTCAAGGACATTCAGAGATTTGTCCTTAAGCCACTCCTGCATTGTCTTGACTATGTGCTTAGGGTTGTTGTCCTGTTGGAAGATGAACCTTCGCCCCCAGTCTGAGGTCCTGAGCGCTCTGGAGCAGGTTTTCATCAAGGATCTCTCTGAACTTTTCTCGCTTCATCTTTCCCTCGATCCTGACTAGTCTCCCAGTCCTGCCACTGAAAAACATCCCCCCCAGCATGATGCTGCCACCAACATGTTTCACCTTAGGGATGGTGCCAGGTTTCCTCCAGACATGACGCTTGGCATTCAGGCCAAATAGTTACATTTTGGTTTCATCAGACCAGAGAATATTGTTTCTCATGGTCTGAGAGTCCTTTAGGTGTCTTTTGGCAAACTCCAAGCAGGCTGTCATGTGCCTTTTACTGAGGAGTGGCTACAGTCTGGCCACTCTACCATAAAGGCCTGATTGGTGGAGTGCTGCAGAGATGGTTGTCATTCTGGAAGTTTATCCCTTCTCCACAGAGGGACTCTGGAGCTCGGTCAGAGTGACCATCAGGTTCTTGGTCACCTCCCTGACCAAGAGCCTTCTCCCGCTATTGTTCATTTTGCCTGGGCGGCCAGCTCTAGGAAGAGTCTTTATGGTTCCAAACTTCTTCCATTTGAAAATGATGGAGGCCACTGTGTTCTTGAGGACCTTCAATGCTGCAGACATTTTTTGGTACCCTTCCCCAGATCTGTGCCTCGACATGCACTGTCAAAAGGTGTGTGTCTTTCCAAATCAATTGAATTTGCCACAGATGGACTCCAATCAAGTTGTAGAAACATCTCAAGGATGATCAATGGAAACAAGATGCACCTGAGCTCAATTTCGAGTCTCATAGCAAAGGGTCTGAATACTTATGTAAATAAGCTATTTCTGGTTTCAAATAACGCAATTCTTCAAGAAATTATGACAAATGTTAAGAAAAGGTTGAGAAATGTATTAAAGTCATTACTTTTCAAATATGTTACATTACACATTATGTTGGCTGACAATTTGTTAGCTAGGCTAGCCTTACAAACCGCATAGCATATCAATAAAGCCATCTAACTAATATATGCAATCTAACTAACTACCCAACATTTATTAACTTGATTATTCACGTCATTCTTAGCTTAGATAAGTGGTATAGTAATTGTGTGTTCTCAATGGACATTGTTAATGAAGTGTTAAGATGTCTAGCTAGTAATATTACGTTTATTTTTTTCACAAACAAACAAACTAACAAATTAACAAAAAAAATAAAACATTGTCCAGCATAAAAACATTGAGCTTGACCTCCAGACATATCCTCCAACATCAAATAAAATGTTATTGGTCACATACACATGGTTAGCAGATGTTAATATGAGTGTAGCGAAATGCTTGTGCTTCTAGTTCCAACAGTGCAGTAATATTTAACAAGTAATCTAACAATTCCCCAACAACTACCCAATACACACAAATCTAAAGGGGTGAATGAGAATATGTACATGTAAGTATATGGATGGGCGATGGCTGAGCGGCATAGGCAAGGTGCAATAGATGGTATAAAATAGTATATACATGTGATATGAGTAATGTAAGATATATAAACATTATTGGTGGCATTTTTTAGAGTGACATTTGTTAAAGTGACTAGTGATCCATTTATTAAAGTGGCCAGTGATTGGGTCTCAATGTAGGCAGCAGCCTTTCTGTCAGATGGCCTTGAGATAGAAGCTGTTTTTCAATCTTTCGGTCCCAGCTTTGATGCACCTGTACTGACCTTGCATTCTGGATGGTAGTGGTGTGAACACGCAGTGGCTCGGGTGGTTGATGTCCTTGATGATATTTTTGGCCTTCCTGTGACATCGGGTGCTGTAGGTGTCATGGAGGGCAGGTAGTTTGCCCCCAAAGATGCATTGTGCGAACATCACCACCGTCTGGAGAGCCTTGTGGTTGTGGGTGGTGCAGTTGCCGTTCCAGGCTGAGAACCAGCCCAACAGGATGCTCTCGATTGTGCATCTGTAAAGTTTGTCAGGGTTTTGGGCGACAAGCCACATTTCGTCAGCCTCCTGAGTTTGAAGAGGCGCTGTTGCGCCTTCTTCACCACACTGTCTGTGTGGGTGGACCATTTCAGTCTGTCTGTGATGTGTATGCCGAGGAACTAAAAACTTTCCACCTTCTCCACTGCTGTCCCTTCGATGTGGATAGGGGGGTACTCCCTCTGCTGTTTCCTGAAGTTCATGATCATCTCTTCTGTTTTGTTGACGTTGAGTGAGAGGTTGTTTTCCTGACACCACACTCTGAGTGCCCTCACCTCCTCCCTGTAGGCTCTCGTCATTGTTGGTAATCAAGCACACATACATAGTCAAATACAGAACTAAATGGGTTCACAAGCATAAGTCATCACCTCCCAGTCTTAAAAACAACATGACAAATAAAACACGTCCAGCTTCTAGAATTGTTGTTTCTACCTTGTGATCCTAGCAAGATTTGTTCATAAGATGCTATCTCCATTATGAATTTTATTCACGGTTTCAGAGTAGGAGTGGCATGACCCTTCTAAATTCTAAGAATTACTCTATCTGATGTAACGATACCAACAGTGATTAGTGCAAAATTCTCATGCGTTACTTTAGGTAACTCTGTTCTATCGCCCAAGAGACATATTCTCTGTGAATTTGGAATTGTTAACTCTAACCATTCCTCCAGATATTTCAAAACATCACTACATCCCCATATTGTGTGTAAAAATGTCCCAGTGTCTTTTTAGCATTTCCAACACAGAGAACTGTTGGTCAGCCACAACTGATGAAGCCTGGTTGGGGTCCAATAAAACCTATGTAGTATCTTCTATTGAGTAAGTTTCTCCCGACTTCCCTTTTGATCCTCCCTGAGCTGGACAAGATCTTCAACCAGGTCATTTCACACTTAAGGTCAATTTGCCATATTGTTCTTATAGGTTTTTATAGTATTTACTTTGCAGATGACTAAATATCGAGTAAAAAATGGATGCTTTATGTTTGGATAATTCCAAATACTCAGCTATTGGGTTCTTTCCTGGATTTTGTTGATAGCCGGTTAACAAACATTCCCTCAATTGTAAATATTTCCAGAAATGTCTCCCACGACATATTTTTTTGAACCAAATCTGAGTATGACATTAAATAATTTTAATTGTACAGATCACCTATAGTATGAATTCCTTTCATTAGCCACTGTTTCCAGTACACATACTTCTTTCCTAACCGTAGCCTAGAATTTTAACACAATGATGAGTATCCTTGTTTTAGATGTGAAATTCCACATATCTTGTGTACTGTTCTCCACAACTCTTTTGAGGTTGGGAGTTTCAACAGACCTCTCCCCTGTAACACTATGTGACAGAGGATCAACAGGGGTGAAAGGATAAGTTAGTTTCCGTTCTGTTGTTATCCAGTCCAAGCCAGAATCCCTTTTGCCCCAATGTTTTGCCAAATTAGCCATTTTTTTATTGTACAATGTAACATCTGGTAAGCCAAGCCTACATCTGTTGGTGAGCATATCTTCTTCATTTTAATCACGTCCATCTTTCCCCATAAAGAAGGTTTTATCTCTTCCCATTTTTCTAAATTGGTCTTAAGATTAACTAGTAGTGGCTCAAAATGTAGTCTCACCACTTCCAACAAATTTGAGCTCAATTTAATACTCTCATATTTAATCCCATTTGATATGAAATGCAGTAACAGTTCCAAAGTAACATATGGCATAAATTGGCATTGCTTCCGACTTATTCCAATTCATTTTGTAGCCTGACAAACTAGAATATGATCCAATACAAGTAAGTCATCTGTAACGGTCGTCGGTAGAAGGTGAGGACCAAAGCGCAGCGCAGTACTTGTTCATGTTATTTATTTAAAACTGAACAACATCTAACAAAGAAACAAAAAGCACAACCGACACAGCTCCGTCAGGTGCACCACACACTACACAGAAAGTATAATCACCCACAACTCAAGGGTGAAAACAGGCTGCCTAAGTATAGTTCTCAATCAGGGACAACGATTGACAGCTGCCTCTGATTGAGAACCATACCAGGCCAAACACAGAAATACCAAATCATAGAAAAAAAGAACATAGAATGCCCACCCAACTCACGCCCTGACCATACTAAAACAAAGACATCACAAAGGAACTAAGGTCAGATGTGACATAATCGTGGTACAGAATGAAGAAAATTGTCTGCATACATAAGCAGCTTGTGTTCTTTTCCTCCTCCATGTACACCCTTCATTTCTGGATCTGTTCTTATCATTGTCGCAAGAAAGATATGGTAAACAGGAGAAGGGAGAGCGAGCAACCCTGCCTTGTGCCGCAAGAAAGACAAGAAAAGAGAAATAATTCAATTTAGAATTGGAATAGAGGACCCCTATCCGTTTACAAAAGTCAGGTCCAAAACCACATTTTCCGAGGGTTCGTAAGAGAAAAGCCCACTCTACCCTGTCAAATGCCTTCTCAGCATCTAAGGAGACAGCAGCGGTAGGAACTATATTTGAGTGGTTTAACCACGAGATGTAAGAGCCTCCTCATATTATCAGTTCAGGTCCTGTTCTTAATAAAACCTACTTGTGTTCAGAAGGGAGACATTTTTAGATGCCTCCCAGTAAAACCACTGTCAATACAGGTACACAAATGTCAATATACTTTTTATAATAATCTATAGGAGGGCAATCCAGACCAGATGACTTCCCTGCTTTCATAAATAAAATGGTGTCTCTAGCCTCCTCTTCTGTTAAAGTACAGTCCAGGTCCTCTACCTGTCTATCTGATAATCTAGGTAATTCTATACCAGACAAAGAAATATCCATAGCTATGGGGCTCGCTGAACAGGAGGATGTATATAAATCTTCATAAAAACTTTGAAACACACTGTTTATCTCTTTGAATGAGGTCACCATATTATTGCCCTCCTTAATTGCTGGAATTACGTTAGAAGTGTTGTCTTGCTAGGAGCCTACCTGTCTTCTCACCTCCCTCAATTAAACTGGTTTTAAGTCTAAACACTGCATATTCTGCCTTTTTGATATACATTTCGTCCAACTGAAATTTGAGTTTGCAAGCAGTTTTAAATGTGCTATCTGTGAAATGTCTTGTCAAATCCATTTCCAAACCACATATCTCAGTTTCTAATCTTTTTGCTGCTTCAGACTCTTCTCTCTTCTTTTTGGACGCATGTGCTATTATTTCCCCTCTACTATATGCTTTAGAGGTTTCCCATACTGTTTCCCATACTGTTTCCCATACTGTTTCCATACTGTTTCCCATACTGTTTCCATACTGTTTCCCATACTGTTTCCCATACTGTTTCCCATACTGTTTCCCATACTGTTTCTCATACTGTTTCCCATACTGTTTCCCATACTGTTTCCCATACTGTTTCTCATACTGTTTCCCATACTGTTTCCCATACTGTTTCTCATACTGTTTCCCATACTGTTTCCCATACTGTTTCTCATACTGTTTCCCATACTGTTTCCCATACTGTTTCTCATACTGTTTCCCATACTGTTTCCCATACTGTTTCCCATACTGTTTCCCATACTGTTTCTCATACTGTTTCCCATACTGTTTCCCATACTGTTTCTCATACTGTTTCCCATACTGTTTCCCATACTGTTTCCCATACTGTTTCCCATACTGTTTCTCATACTGTTTCCCATACTGTTTCCCATACTGTTTCCCATACTGTTTCCCATACTGTTTCCCATACTGTTTCTCATACTGTTTCCCATACTGTTTATCATACTGTTTCCCATACTGTTTCCCATACTGTTTCTCATACTGTTTCTCATACTGTTTCCATACTGTTTCCCATACTGTTTCCCATACTGTTTCCATACTGTTTCTCATACTGTTTCCCATACTGTTTCCCATACTGTTTATCATACTGTTTCCCATACTGTTTCCCATACTGTTTCTCATACTGTTTCTCATACTGTTTCCATACTGTTTCTCATACTGTTTCCCATACTGTTTCCCATACTGTTTCCCATACTGTTTCCATACTGTTTCCCATACTGTTTCCCATACTGTTTCCATACTGTTTCCATACTGTTTCCCATACTGTTTCTCATACTGTTTCCCATACTGTTTCCCATACTGTTTCCATACTGTTTCCCATACTGTTTCCCATACTGTTTCCCATACTGTTTCTCATACTGTTTCCCATACTGTTTCCCATACTGTTTCCCATACTGTTTCCCATACTGTTTATCATACTGTTTCCCATACTGTTTCCATACTGTTTCCCATACTGTTTCCCATACTGTTTCCCATACTGTTTCCCATACTGTTTCCCATACTGTTTATCATACTGTTTCCCATACTGTTTCCATACTGTTTCCCATACTGTTTCCCATACTGTTTCTCATACTGTTTCCCATACTGTTTCCCATACTGTTTCTCATACTGTTTCCCATACTGTTTCCCATACTGTTTCCCATACTGTTTCTCATACTGTTTCCCATACTGTTTCCCATACTGTTTCTCATACTGTTTCCCATACTGTTTCCCATACTGTTTCCCATACTGTTTCCCATACTGTTTCCCATACTGTTTCCCATACTGTTTATCATACTGTTTCCCATACTGTTTCCCATACTGTTTCTCATACTGTTTCTCATACTGTTTCCATACTGTTTCTCATACTGTTTCCCATACTGTTTCCCATACTGTTTCCATACTGTTTCTCATACTGTTTCCCATACTGTTTCCCATACTGTTTATCATACTGTTTCCCATACTGTTTCCCATACTGTTTCTCATACTGTTTCCATACTGTTTCTCATACTGTTTCCCATACTGTTTCCCATACTGTTTCCCATACTGTTTCCATACTGTTTCCCATACTGTTTCCCATACTGTTTCCATACTGTTTCCATACTGTTTCCCATACTGTTTCTCATACTGTTTCCCATACTGTTTCCCATACTGTTTCCATACTGTTTCCCATACTGTTTCCCATACTGTTTCCCATACGGTTTCTCATACTGTTTCCCATACTGTTTCCCATACTGTTTCCCATACTGTTTCCCATACTGTTTCCCATACTGTTTATCATACTGTTTCCCATACTGTTTCCATACTGTTTCCCATACTGTTTCCCATACTGTTTCCCATACTGTTTCCCATACTGTTTATCATACTGTTTCCCATACTGTTTCCATACTGTTTCCCATACTGTTTCCCATACTGTTTCCCATACTGTTTCCCATACTGTTTCCCATACTGTTTCCCATACTGTTTCCCATACTGTTTATCATACTGTTTCCCATACTGTTTCCATACTGTTTCCCATACTGTTTCCCATACTGTTTCCCATACTGTTTCCCATACTGTTTCCCATACTGTTTATCATACTGTTTCCCATACTGTTTCCATACTGTTTCCCATACTGTTTCCCATACTGTTTCCCATACTGTTTCCCATACTGTTTCTCATACTGTTTCCCATACTGTTTCCCATACTGTTTCCCATACTGTTTCCATACTGTTTCTCATACTGTTTCCATACTGTTTCTCATACTGTTTCCCATACTGTTTCCCATACTGTTTCCATACTGTTTCTCATACTGTTTCCCATACTGTTTCTCATACTGCTTCCCATACTGTTTCTCATACCCTTTCCCATACTGTTTCCCATACTGTTTCCCAAACTATAGAAATATTTTCAGTTGAAGCTATGTTGATCTCAAAAAAGGATCTAAGATCATCTGCTAGTGATTGGCTAAATATTTAATCTTGTAATTGAATGGTGTAGTCTAAATCTATCCTTCCTCGCATTTCTGGAGTTTATATCAATATGTAACTCTACTATAGCATGATCTGTGAGGGCAATGGGCCCAAGCTGGCAACCAATCACATTATTAACCATGAAATGAGATATCAAGACGAAATCTATTCTGAAGTGTGATTTATGACATTTGGAGAAAAAAGTATATTCTCTATCATGATGGACTAATCTCCATCTGTTGTAAGGCCCATATGTTCTTCTAGCATATGTATTGCAAGTCTATCCTTTGGCGTGGACTTACCTGTAAATGTACTTCTATCAATCATATTGTCCATCACTTGGTTAAAGTCTATCTGCCCCTCCATATTTCCAGTATAACACTGACCTCATGAAAACAATCAGGGTCCTCCTTGTTGGGAGCATATATGTTTCATACCACTACCTTAATCCCATTTATAAGAGCCTCAATGCAGATAAGGGGAACTCCTGCTGGGTGTGTACCTGCAGGGTATCAGGTCTCAGGTGCAGCTAATGCTAATCCACTCTGCCTGCTCATAGCTAAAGGACTGCAGCTGGGCCCGACTCTATAATAACCCCTTTAAGAGCACGGCTTAATAACAAACTGATAAAGTGTTACTCTCGGGCTCGCTGTTGCTAATAGCCTCCTCAGAATTGAATACTACGACCCTAGCTAACATCATGACCCCAAAAACACTCACCAGCACTCCTTCTCAATGTTATCCCTTAGCCTGTACTCAGTAGCTTTCAGTCCTGTGGTGGTGGTGAATAACATAGAAAAACATCTCATTTAGTGATATGTGCATGTAACACCTGGACCACTGTTACCATAGAACCCACAGCTGCTTTTAAAATGTAGCCATGTTGGAACATTGCTGAATCATTGAACTTTAATGCTGCTCACCGCCACGTCTGTCTCTCTGTCTGCATATGGTTTGCTTCTCCCTCTCGCTTTCTCCCTCTTCTCCTCCTCTCTCTGAATGATGAATGAGGTGGAGGAGATTAAAAGCTGACTGTGGCATAGAGAAAAGGGTTTCATCTGTCAGTCTTTCCACTGCCTACCTAACAGGGAGGAAAACAGCTCGGTGGAACCTGAATGCTGCCATTTTTCACTTAACGCTCCTCATCGCCTTTCATTTGCCAGGTGCAGCTCTGCAAACAGACTGCAGACACAGAGTGGCATAGCTGAGTACCATCTCTCTGCATTATTTGTCTCCCTCTTTTTCACAAGCGAATGCATGTATAGACACACCGCTAAACAGAAACACACATGCCCACACGAAGGCACACACACACACACACATACTCACAGACACGTGGCGGTCCCACACACAGCATACACTCTTTCTCTGTTTTTTTTTTTTTTTTTTTACCTTATTCCAGTGCCTCTATTAGAAACCATCCATCCCTTTGATGTGTGAATTATCTTAAGGAGACAAATCATGACCTTCCACAATGCCCTGAGGCCCGCCGGCAGGTCCAATGCCCTGAGGCCCGCCGGCAGGTCCAAAGCCCTGAGGCCCTCTGGCAGGTCCAAAGCCCTAAGGCCCTCTGGCAGGTCCAATGCCCTGAGAACCTCTGGCAGGTCCAAAGCCCTGAGGCCCTCTGGCAGGTCCAAAGCCCTGAGGCCCTCCGGTAGGTCCAAAGCCCTGGGGCCATCTGGCAGGTGCGCTATTATAGACACTGCAGCTCTACAGAACTGAAGAAGGAAGGACTGTATTGTGCAAACATTGCCTGTGGTCTTGTCTGCTAGCTCTGAAGTTATTACAATGTTTAAACTCTAACGTCAAGAGAGACCACAGAGAAGGATGTTCTCATTCCCGAAGAGCCCCGGTCTCTTTGGCAGCGGGATTCTCTTAATCTAACAGTGTGCTGCTGTAGCTTCATGTTATTATCATGTTGTACGGTATTGAAGACTTTGAGATACGTCTTTGAGAACATGCAAATAACAGTTATTCTTTTGAAAAGTAAGAACAGAAAGAGATTTCACCACCTGGTTGTTTCTTCATTGAGTTCCTCTCCATTCTCAGGAGGCATAGAGGGTTGACCGTTCCATCTCCCTGTGAGCTCTACCTGTGTAGGGGACCGTAAGGGCTGTTGGGGTGTACTTCCCCCCGCCTGCCTCCCCAGGATGTCTCCCCCTCGCCAGGGGAGATAGATGGGCAGCAGGTGGCAAGACAAGAGAGGGTGGTGGTAGGGGATGAATGGTGCCCACCAAGGCTGATGGGCAGTAGGGAGGAGTGATAGGCAGTAGGGTGGAGTGGTGGGGGAGTAGGGGGTAGTGATAGGCAGCAGGCTGATGTGACAGGTGGAGTGATAGGCAGCAGGATGGAGTAGGGTGGAGTGATAGGCAGTAGGGTGGAGTGGTGGGGGAGTAGGGGGTAGTGATAGGCAGCAGGCTGGTGTGACAGGTGGAATGATAGGCAGCAGGATGGAGTAGGGTGGAGTGATAGGCAGCAGGGTGGAGTGGTGGGGGAGTAGGGGGTAGTGATAGGTAGCAGGGTGGAGTGATAGGCAGCAGGGTGGAGTGATAGGCAGCAGGGTGGAGTGGCGGGGAGTGATAGGCAGCAGGGTGGAGTGACGGGGGGAGTAGGGTGGAGTGATAGGTAGCAGGGTGGAGTGATAGGCAGCAGGGTGGAGTGGCAGTTGGAGTAGGGTGGAGTGATAGGTAGCAGGGTGGAGTGATAGGTAGCAGGGTGGAGTGATAGGCAGCAGGGTGGAGTGATAGGTAGCAGGGTGGAGTGATAGGCAGCAGGGTGGAGTGGCGGGGAGTGATAGGCAGCAGGGTGGAGTTTTTTTATTTGACCTTTATTTAACTAGGCAAGTCAGTTAAGAACAAATTCTTATTTTCAATGATGGCCTAGGAACAATGGGTTAACTGCCTTGTTCAGGGGCAGAACGACAGATATGTACCTTGTCAGCTCGGGGATTTGAACTTGCAACCTTCCGGTTACTAGTCCGGACGCTCTAACCACTAGGCTACCCTGCTGCCCCGCTGACGGGGGGAGTAGGGTGGAGTGGCGGGGGAGTAGGGTGGAGTGATAGGCAGCAGGGTGGAGTGATAGGCAGCAGGGTGGAGTGATAGGCAGCAGGGTGGAGTGATAGGCAGCAGGGTGGAGTGACGGGGGGAGTAGGGTGGAGTGATAGGCAGTAGGGTGGAGTGATAGGCAGCAGGGTGGAGTGATAGGCAGCAGGGTGGAGTGATAGGAAGCAGGGTGGAGTGATAGGCAGCAGGGTGGAGTGATAGGCAGCAGGGTGGAGTGATAGGCAGCAGGGCGGAGTGATAGGCAGCAGGGTGGAGTGATAGGCAGCAGGGTGGAGAGACGGGGGGAGTAGGGTGGAGTGATAGGCCGCAGGGTGGAGTGACGGGGGGAGTAGGGTGGAGTGATAGGCAGCCGGGTGGAGTGATAGGCAGCAGGGTGGAGTGATAGGCAGCAGGGTGGAGTGATAGGCAGCAGGGTGGAGTGATAGGCAGCAGGGTGGAGTGACGGGGGGAGTAGGGTGGAGTGATAGGCAGCAGGGTGGAGTGATAGGCAGCAGGGTGGAGTGATAGGCAGCAGGGTGGAGTGATAGGCAACAGGGTGAAGTGATAGGCAGCAGGGTGGAGTGACGGGGGGAGTAGGGTGGAGTGATAGGCCGCAGGGTGGAGTGACGGGGGAGTAGGGTGGAGTGATAGGCAGCAGGGTGGAGTGATAGGCAGCAGGGTGGAGTGACGGGGGGAGTAGGGTGGAGTGATAGGCAGCAGGGTGGAGTAACGGGGGGAGTAGGGTGGAGTAGGGTGGAGTGATAGGCAGCAGGGTGGAGTAACGGGGGGAGTAGGGTGGAGTGATAGGCAGCAGGGTGGAGTGATAGGCAGCAGGGTGGAGTGACGGGGGAGTAGGGTGGAGTGATAGGCAGCAGGGTGGAGTGACGGGGGGAGTAGGGTGGAGTGGCGGGGAGTAGGGTGGAGTGATAGGCAGCCGTGTGGAGTGACGGGGGGAGTAGGGTGGAGTGGCGGGGAGTAGGGTGGAGTGATAGGCAGCAGGGTGGAGTGACGGGGGGAGTAGGGTGGAGTGGCGGGGAGTAGGGTGGAGTGATAGGCAGCAGGGTGGAGTGACGGGGGGAGTAGGGTGGAGTGGCGACGGGAGTAGAGGGTAGGGTGGTGAAGGGTGCACCCTGGTACCCTTGCCAAAGGACCAGATCAGCCTACCTGAGGCAGTTAGGACCAGTGCCCATCTGTGGTTGTCTGCTTTGGGCTTAGTGAGGGGACAGACCTCCCTAGTTGTAGAGAGTAGCGGCGGGTATTTGTGTGTTGGATAATTCTGAAAAGCTAACATTTCCACCAACAGACCATTATTTAGACACACATTGAGCCAACCGTTTATGCCGTTGCTGAGGCTTTTTCTATAGAGATTTCCAGGTTGGAAGACAGAGGGGAGATAGGAGAGAGATGAGAGAGAAGAGAGAGAGGGGAGATAAGGGAGAGCGAGGAGAGATAAGGGAGAGAGAGGGGAGAGAGGAGAGTGAGGGGAGAGAAGGGAGAAGTGGAAGACAGAGGGGAGATAGGAGAGAGATGAGAGAGAAGAGATAGAGGGGAGATAAGGGAGAGAGAGGGGACAGAAGGGAGAGGTGGAAGACAGAGGGGAGATAGGAGAGAGAAGAGATAGAGGGGA
>NC_143048.1:33375000-33405000 GCF_057628025.1 Oncorhynchus mykiss
CATGAACACAACTACAAAACAAGAAACGTGAAAACAGTCCCGTGTGGCACAAACACTGACACAGGAAACAATCACCCACAAAATACCCAAAGAATATGGCTGTCTAAATATGGTTCCCAATCAGAGACAACGATAAACACGTGCCTCTGATTGAGAACCACTCTAGGCAACCATAGACTTACCTAGACAACTAAACTGAACACAACCCCATTAATCGAATACGGGAGACTCTGGCGGCTCATGACAGACGGGAGAAACTGGCGACTCATGACAGATGGGAGACTCTGGCGGCTCATGACAGACGGGAGACTCTGGCGGCTCATGACAGATGGGAGACTCTAGCGGCTCTGGACAGACGGGAGACTCTAGCGGCTCTGGACAAACGGGAGACTCTAGCGGCTACTGACAGACGGGAGACTCTAGCAGCTCCAGACAGATGGGAGACTCTAGCAGCTCTGGACAGATGGGAGACTCTAGCAGCTCTGGACAGACGATGCGCACTGTAGGCCTGGTGCGTGGTGCCGGTGCTGGTGGCCGAGGACACGCACCTCAGGGCGAGTGCGGGGAGGAGGAACAGGGAGTACTGGGCTCTGGACATGCACAGGAAGCCTGGTGCGGGGGGCTTCCACCGGTGCGTGGAGGTTGCACTGGATAGACCGGACCGTGCAGGCGCACTGGAGCTCTTGAGCACCGAGCCTGCCCAACCTTACCTGGTTGAATGCTCCCAGTCGCCCTGCCAGTGCGGCGATGTGGAATAGCCCGCACTGGGCTGTGCAGGCGAACCGGGGACATCATGCGTAAGGCTGGTGCCATGTACGCCGGCCCAAGGAGACGCACTGGAGACCAGATGCGTAGAGCCGGTTTCATGGCACTTGGCTCGATGCCCACTCTAGCCCAGCCGATTCAAGGAGCTGGTATGTACCGCACCGGGCTATGCAGCCGCACCGGGGACACCGTGCGCTCCACAGCATAACACGGTGCCTGCCTGGTCTCTCTTGTTCTCCGGTAAGCACAGGAAGTTGGCGCAGGTCTCCTACCTGGCTTCGCCATACTTCCTGTGTGCCCACCCCCAAGAAATTTTTGGAGCTGACACTCCGGTTTCCATCCCTGCTTCCGTGCTGCCTCTTTAAACCGCCGCCTCTCCGCTTTGACTGCCTCCAGCTCTGCCTTGGGGAGGCGATATTCCCCCGGCTGTGTCCAGGGTCCATCACCGTCCAACTCGTCCTCCCATTGTCCATTCCTCCTTGCGATGCTTTTGTTTATAATCTATTTCACTTGCTTTGGCCATGTAAATATATTTTTCCCATGCCAATAAAGCCCTTTGAATTGAATTGAATTGAGAGAGAGTGAGAAAGAGAGGTAACTATGGAAAGAGAGCAGGATGGAGAGAGAGAGAGAGAGAGAGAGAGAGAACAGGGGACCAACTTAACACAGAATGAATTACAACTAACCTTGAGCATTCAGTGGTCCCATGGGACATACATAATGGCTGTGTGTGTGTGTGTGTGAGGGTTGTAAGTGGGGCCTCCTGTAGCTGGTTAATCATTGCAGAAATAGATAACGGTGGTGTGAATATGTAAGTGTTCCCTCATTTTGCTTCATGAAAAATGTCAAGATACTCTTAAAATGATATGTGTGTGTGTGCGTGTGTGTGCGTGTGTGCGCGCGTGTGTGTGTGTGGCTTCATCGGTAGAGTAGAGGTGTATTTATCTTCATTACAGTGAACAGTATAGAGACCTCGTGGTTCAAGTGTTAATGTCACATTCACCAGTATAGTGAAATGCCTTTCCTGCAAACTCAAAACAGAACAATGCAATACTCAATAACAATGTATTACTTGAAAACCACACACCAGAAATAAGAATAGGAAATATAAAATACACAATAAAGTAAGTAAGTAGGCATTGTCATGACGTTGCCCTCTTTCTGTACAGCAAGCCCCATCCCCCTCTCCCTGTCTCCTACACCCAGGCTGCTGTGGTCAGAGAGTGGTCGTAAATTCCTGGAGGAGATGATCTCCTCTTGGCCACAGTATAGAGAGAGAGAGTGCATTTTCTTAGAAGAGAGCAAAGGAATTTCTTCCACCTCACAGAACTTGAGGTTCGAACAACATTCATGTTCTGGATAAGGTATAAAAGATCGGTGAAGAATCCTGCTACGAACTGGTCCGTTTGGTACAATTTTGTGGAACTCATGGGACACAATACGGCCACATTACCATAACGTTGTTTATATAATAGCCTCAGAAATTAGGTTTACATCTAATTGTTGTATAAGATGAATGAGTGAGGATGATACTGTTTGTAAAATTGTGTAATGTGATTTTGGACTGTTTAATGAAGGAAACTCCAATTCCCTTGTGAGTTTAACTAAATCAGAGGACCGCCCATGAGCCCAGTTAGGGTCGGGCATCCTGGGACAGGCCCTTTTCTGCAACTCCCGAATAAAACCCCCACTTTGAGAATTTCTCAACAGACCATGTTTCTCTCCTTTACGAGAGGACAAAGGTTGCAGACCAGCTTACCTTCGATAACGAGAGGGCCAAGGTTTGAGACCAGACTGCTGAATCTTTTAACTATCCCACGTGGTTAAACTCTTAGACTATCGATACCGACAGAATAATAACAAGTCTTTGATATTAATTACTAGTCTGCAGCTAAGAATTCGGTATCATTGAACGCGAAAACCGACAACCGCCGAAACATCTATCCATAACGACATGAATGAATGTCACTCTGAACTACCCATTCTAACCACGACAGAGAGGGCGGACAAACTCTCCAACAGAAACAAACTTTTCAACAGAGACCCCGACGACACACTGAGCGTGAAAAATATATACTGATTGCAGTTATTCCCTAATGAGTGAGCGTTCATGTGCAAAGGATTAGCATTTCAATTGTTATAATTATCAACTGTGTCTTATCTCAGTCGACCCCCACTTCCCTTTTGTACACCAAGCCGCGATGCCGGTTTATCCCACTAGGGAAACTCCATTATCATTTCCTTGTAACAATCTACTGTTTGTTTATGCATTTCTGTGAATTACTTAGTTAGTAAATAAATTATTTTAAGACAATTGATGTATGGATGACTCATAGTGAAGACGGTTCGTGCAGATAACCAACAATTTCGGAATGAGACTAACGTGAGGTAAAATAAATAATTAATTAATCAGAAGACTATTGATCAGATATGAACATTTCTGAAAAGTTATATTAGGAAAATTATAACTTTGTAATCTGAATATTTTCCTTGGTGCCCCGACTTCCTAGTTAATTACAGTTACATGATTAATCTGTTTAATCGCGTAACAATAATTACAGAGAGTCATTTGATAAAGATGTATCTTCAGTTTAATGATGCTAAAGACACGACAGCATACTATATACAGGAAATATGATAAAAGTCAGTTTCAATGCCATATTTACATGTGCAAGGGTACTGGAGAGATGGAGGTAGATACTGTACAGTCGTGGCCAAAAGTTTTGAGAATGACACAAATATTAATTTCCACAAAGTTTGCTGCTTCATTGTCTTTAAATATTTTTGTCAGATGTTACTATGGAATACTGAAGTACAATTACAAGCATTTCATAAGTGTCAAAGGCTTTTATTGATAATTACATGAAGTTGATGCAAAGAGTCAATATTTGCAGTGTTGACCCTTCTTTTTCAAGACATCTACAATCCGCCCTGGCATGCTGTCAATTAACTTCTGGGGCACATCCTGACTGATGGCAGCCCATTCTTGCATAATCAATGCTTGGAGTTTGTCAGAATTTGTGAGTTTTTGTTTGTCCACCTGCCTCTTGAGGATTGACCACAAGTTCTCAATGGGATTAAGGTCTGGGGAGTTTCCTGGCCATGGACCCAAAATATCGATGTTTTGTTCCCCGAATCACTTAGTTATCACTTTTGCCTTATGGCAAGGTGCTCCATCATGCTGGAAAAGGCATTGTTCATCACCAAACTGTTCCTGGATGGTTGGGAGAAGTTGCTCTCAGAGGTTGTGTTGGTACCATTCTTTATTCATGGCTGTGTTCTTAGGCAAAATTGTGAGTGAGCCCACTCCCTTGTCTGAGAAGCAGCCCCACACATGAATGGTCTCAGAATGCTTTACCTTTGGCATGACACAGGACTGATGGTAGGGCTCACCTTGTCTACTCCGGACAAGCTTTTTCCCGGATGCCCCAAACAATCACAAAGGAGATTCATCAGAGAAAATGACTTTACCCCAGTCCTCAGCAGTCCAATCCCTGTACCTTTTGCAGAATATCAGTCTGTCCCTGATGTTTTTCCTGGAGAGAAGTGGCTTATTTGCTGCCCTTCTCGAACACCAGGCCATCCTCCAAAAGTCTTCGCCTCACTATGCGTACAGATGCACTCACACCTGCCTGCTGCCATTCCTGAGCAAGCTCTGTACTGGTGGTGCCCCGATTCCGCAGCTGAATCAACTTTAGGAGATGGTCCTGGCGCTTGCTGGACTTTCTTGGGCACCCTGAAGCCTTATTCACAACAATTGAACCGCTCTCCATGAAGTTCTTGATGATCCGATAAATGGTTGATTTAGGTGCAATCTTACTGCCAGCAATATCCTTGCCTGTGAAGCCCTTTTTGTGCAAAGCAATGATGACGGCACGTGTTTCCTTGCAGGTAACCATGGTTGACAGAGGAAGAACAATGATTCCAAGCACCACCCTCCTTTTGAAGTTTCCAGTCTGTTATTCAAACTCAATCAGCATGACAGAGTGATCTCCAGCCTTGTCCTCATCAACACTCTGTCTGCTGGTCCTTTTGTGGCAGGTCTGAAATGCAGTTTAAATGTTTTTTGGGGATTCAGTTCATTTGCATGGTAAAGAGGGACTTTGCAATTAATTTAAATTCACCTGATCACTCTTCATAACATTCTGGAGTATATGCAAATTGCCATCATACAAACTGAGGCAACAGACTTTGTGAAAATTAATATTTGTGTCATTCTCAAATATTTTGGCCACGACTGTATGTATAGGGGTAAGGTGACTAGGCAACAGGATATATGTATGTGAGTGTGTGTGCAGGTGTGTAGAGTCAGTATAAATGTATGTGCATATTATGTATAGATGAACAAATGATGGAGTGAGTGTTTGTGTGAGTGTTGGAGGGACGTGTGTGTGTGTAGGGACTGTGAGTGTGCATAGATGTAATAAAAGGTTAATACCAATGCAAGGTTAACTCATATAGTCCATGTAGCTATTTAGTTAGGTATTTGTCAGTTGTATTGCTTGAAGGTAGAAGCTGTTCAAGAGCCTGTTGATGTCAGACTTGATGTACCAGTACCGTACCGCTTGTGTGCGGCAGCAGAGAAAATAGACTATGGCTTGGGTGGTTGGTGTCTTTGACGATTTTCAGGGCCGGCCTTCCACACCTCCTGATATAGATGTCCTTGATGGCAGGGAGCTCGTCCCCAGTGATGTTCTGGGCTGTCCACGCAAGCCTCTGTTACGCCATGCGATCGAGGGCGGTGCTATTGTCATACCAATCAGTGATGCAGCCAGTCAATATGCTCTCAATGGTAGAGCTGTATAACTTTTTGATGATTTGAGGGCCCATGACAAACTTTTTCAACCCCATGAGGGGATAGAGGCACTGTTGAGTCTTCTTTACGACGGTGCCTGTGTGTTTGGACCATTTTAAGTCCTTAGTTATTTGGACACAGAGGAACTTGGAGCTGTCTACCTGCTCCACTGCCGCCCCGTCGATGTGGATGGGGAGTGCTAACCCCCCATTTCCTGTAGTCCACGATCAGCTCCTTGGTCTTGTTGACGTTGAGGGAGAAGTTGTTGCTCCGGCACCACACAACCAGGTCACTGATCTTCTCCATGTCGGCTGACTCATCGTCGCTGGTGCTCCTACCTATCACATTGTGTCGTCAGCGGACTTCATAATGGTGTTGGAATCGTGCGTGTCCCACAGTCATGGGTGAACAGGGAGTACAGGAGGGGACTAAACACACACCCCTGTGGGGCCCCTGTGTTAAGCTTCAGCTTGACGGAGGTGATGTTGCCTACCCTCACCACCTGAGGTCGTTCCTTCAGTAATTCCAGGATACAGTTGCAGAGGGTGTGTGTGCGTGTGTGTGTCAGTATGTTAGGGGTGGATGATGTTAAACTTTGTCCTGTCGTGATTATGTACCCATAAAACATAAAACACAGTGATTTACAATGGTATCATCTCCTATTGGACAACCCAATGTGTTTCTGTGTGTGTATCAAATCAAATCAAATTTTATTTGTCACATACACATGGTTAGCAGATGTTAATGCGAGTGTAGCGAAATGTTTGTGCTTCTAGTCCCGACAATGCAGTAATATCTAGTAATCTAACCTAACAATTTCACAACAGCTACCTGATGCACACAAGTGTAAAGGAATTAATAAGAATATGTACATAAAAATATATGAATTAGTAATGGCCGAGCGGCATAGGCAAGATGCAGTAGATGGTATAGAGTACAGTATATACGTATGAGATGAGTAATGTAGGGTATGTAAACATTATATAAAGTGACATTGTTGAAAGTGGCTAGTGATACATGTATTCCATCAATTTTTCCATTATTAAAGTGGCTGGAGTTGAGTCAGTATGTTGGCAGCAGCCACTCAATGTTATTGATGGCTATCTAACAGTCTGATGGCCTTGAGAGAGAAGCTGTTTTTCAATCTCTCGGTCCCAGCTTTGATGCACCTGTACTGACCTCGCCTTCTGGATGATAGCGGGGTAAACAGCCAGTGGCTCGGTGGTTGTTGTTCTTAATGATCTTTTTGGCCTTCCTGTGACATCGGGTGGTGTAGGTGTGCTGGAGGGCAGGTAGTTTGCACCCGGTGATGCGTTGTGCAGACCTCACTACCCTCTGGAGAGCCTTACGGTTTTGGGCGGAGCAGTTGCTGTACCAGGCGGTGATACACCCCGACAGGATGCTCTCGATTGTGCATCTGTGTTTTTGGTGACAATCCAAATTTCTTCATCCTCCTGAGGTTGAAGAGGCGCTACTGCGCCTTCTTCACCACGCTGTCTGTGACCATTTTAGTTTTTTCGTGATGTGTACGCCGAGGAACTTACAACTTTCCACCCTCTCCACTACTGTCCCGTCAATGTAGATAGGGGGCTGTTCCCTCTGCTGCTTCCTGAAGTCCACGATCATCTCCTTTGTTTTGTTGACATTGAGTGTGAGGTTATTTTCCTGACACCACACTTCGAGGGCCCTCACCTCCTCCCTGTAGGCCGTCTCGTCGTTGTTGGTAATCAAGCCTACCACTGTAGTGTCGTCTGCAAACTTGATGATTGAGTTGGAGGCGTGGATGGCCACGCAGTCGTGGGTGAACAGGGAGTACAGGAGGGGGCTGAGAACACACCCTTGTGGGGACCCTGTGTTGAGGATCAGCAGGGTGGAGATGTTGTTGCCTACCCTCACCACCTGGGGGCGGCCCGTCAGGAAGTCCAGTACCCAGTTGCACAGAGCGGGGTCGAGACCCAGGGTCTCGAGCTTAATGGAGAGTTTGGAGGGTACTATGGTGTTAAATGCTGAGCTGTAATCGATGAACAGCATTCTTACATAGGTGTTCCTCTTGTCCAGATGGGTTAGGGCAGTGTGCAGTGTGATGGCAATTGTGTCGTCTGTCGACCTAGCGCAGTAGTCATTTAGCAGTAGTCATTTAGCTCAGTTACCTTAGCTTTCTTGGGAACAGGAACAATGGTTGCCCTCTTGAAGCATGTGGGAACAGCACACTGGCTTAAGGATTGATTGAATATGTCCATAAACACACCAGCCAGCTGGTCTGCGCATGCTCTGATGACGCGGCCGGGGATGCCGTCTGGGCCTGCAGCCTTGGCGAAGGTTAAGACTTTTAAATGTTTTACCCACGTGTATGGGTGTGTTTGTCAGTATTCAGGGGTCAAAGTTCTCCGTCAATGCGACAGATTTCCTTCATGTGGATACTGGAGAGGTCATTTTTTTTTAGATCAGTGTACATCTCTGGGGGATATGTCTGTTCCACCAAATATCTTCTCAAATACATGTATTCTCAAATATGAGATTTTCTCTGTTACGCTGTGTGCACTGAACTGACATGCATGATTGTTGCTGGCCCTTCCATGTTCAGATGAAGGGAATGAAATAGTTTATAATGCTCACCACCGCGGCGCTCAACTCAAACAGCGGTGTGTAATTCAAATCCAATACTTCATCACTCAGGATGTAACTTTCCTGTGTTACTAGTTTTTGCCTTATAATGTAGGTTATTAAATGTAACTAGTTATAATGTAGTTATTAAAATGTAATCAGCTGACCTATTCAGCTTGTTGTTGTGTGAACATTTTCCTCTCGAAGCACATTCCAGTTTCGAGAGCCGTAGGGTGAGAGACAAGTAGTCAATACAGACTTTTTAAAGTAGTTTTGAACTATTTTTTAAGAGAGGGGGGATCCCAGTTTTACATTGCTACCATGTTTATTTCTGTACCCCCTCAATTGCTTGTGTGGCATCGTTTTTACAAATGCAGTTATAGCCATAGATTCAAGCATGGTTTAGGTGCAGCTGTGCAACAGAGCTCTTAAAGGGCAATGACATACATTGTAATAAACCCCCAAAACTTTGGAGAGGGAATAATAACGAATTATAATTTATATTCAGTACCAGTCAAACATTTGGACACACCTACTCACTTGAGAGTTTTCTTTATTTTTACTATTTTGTCATTCAATTTTTTAAGGGTTTTTCTTTATTTTAAAAAAACTATTTTCTACATTGTAGAATAATAGTGAAGACGTCATAACTATAAATAACACATATGGAATGATGAAGTAACCAAAAAAGTATTCAACAAATGAAACAAGTCAAAAACATTTTTCAACAAATCAAAATATTTTATATTTGACATTCTCCAAAGTAGCCAGCTTGATGACAGCTTTGCACACTCTTGGCAATATCTCAACTCTCTCAAGTGTGCGTGTGTGCGTGTTCCATTAGAATATTTATGCTGGTAGAAGCAGTTGTCCACTTCCCACATCTTATCACACAACGTCCTCATGACTCTCCATGTTGGACACAGTACACACTAATCGTTCCCATCATGTTAGGGTGTGTCTTACAATCTCAAGTATGCTTGAAAGCTTAACTAACTACTCTTATCGTAAATATCTCATGAGTCTCTCTGTTGTAATGCATGAGATCTAATGGAGGAGCAGAGAGCTCGATGCTGAAGATGTGTTGAGCAGTGGGGGCTTGGTTGGAGTGGCATTCATTCTAAATGGGTGCATAGCTCTAATGTACTGTGGGCCAGTCAGCATCACTTATGTCACAGCCAGGGTTTGAATATGGATGTTTGTTTACTGAAGGGAGAAATCGGCCACTTAGAGAGCAGCCAAGTCAAGTCTATCAGATAATGAACACACAGCCACGGAACGCTATTTACACACACACACTAAACAGAGTGGTTAAGGGCAAGTGCAGAAATGACGTCAGGTTTGGTTAAATGAACCACTCTATCCCTGGGCTGTAGAAAATGGATCATATGTTAAACATGTTGAGTCTGGTCTTGATACACACAGAGCTGTTGGAGATGTGTGAACATTGACCAGAACATTGGCTTGGCTTTTGTTTGGGCTTTTACTATGTGTTGGGCACTTAACGGTGTATGTATATGAAGTATACAGCATTTCACTTTTATTCTTAGGAGGTCCAGATTTAGAAATATTGACCACACATTCATGTCTGTTGATGTAGACGGTACATGGTCGACCAGAGGATTGTCTGTTTTCTAAGGAGTATTCTGAGGCCAACCACACTTCTTTTATTGGCTCTTTCTATGTGACCGTTGACTTCATGTGTTTGTATTTAAAGTATTATGAGATTGTGAGTTAAACATTTGTCAGTTTAGCTGAACCAAAATAGTTTTGTCTTTCTGCATTTATTAACTTATTAAAAACACGGAAACAAACTAATGTTCTTCCACCCCCCTCTGTCCGCCCCTGTAGAAGCCGATGTGAACGTTGACTAGATGTTAGAATGGAAGTTAAACGATCTAGGCCTAACTTTTCTCTCTCCCTCTCTCCACCCCTCTAGGTGTCATCTACACCACAGACACTCTGGACCGCGAGACCAAGGACTCCTATTGGCTGACGGTGTACGCTGCAGACCACGGGGTGGTGCCCCAATTCGCCATCATGGAGGTGTACATCCAGGTAGAGGACGTCAACGACAACGCCCCCCTGACCTCTGACCCTGTCTACCACCCCGTCATCATGGAGAACTCTCCCAAGGACCTGTCGGTTATTCAGATCCAAGCCCAGGACCCGGACGCCACTGGGGGAGCAGAGAGACTGAGCTACAGGATAGCTAGTGGGAACCCACAGAACTTCTTCACCATCAATACCAGGACCGGTGAGTGGGGAGGGGGAGATGGTGTGTGTAGAGTGTGGGGGGAGGGGGAGATGGTGTGTAGAGTGTGGGGGGAGGGGGAGATGGTGTGTGTAGAGTGGGTGGGGGGAGGGGGAGATGGTGTGTGTAGAGTGTGGGGGGAGGATGAGGTGGTGTGTGTAGAGTGTGGGGGGAGGGGATGGTTGTGTATGTGTGTGAGAGCACAGAGACTGAGTTACAAGATAGATAGCTACAGTTGTTCTTCACAATCAATACCACCATCAATGGTGATGGGTTTGTATGCAGTGTGTGTAGTAGTGTGTGAGGTGTGTCAGGTTCGTGAGTGTCTGGGTGTCTCATCTGGTTAAATAGGGCTCTGCTGATGTTGGCTGGCCCTGCAGGACATGTCTTTGGCTGGGGACTTGTGTATCCTTGAAGTTGGTGTGTTTTCTCCCATCTGCACCAGGGGGAGGGGGAGGTGTTTCTTGTCTCTGCTTCAATTTAAATTACAGGTTTTAATCTGAGAATCTGTAAGTGTGTGTCTATCAAAATCTTTGTCTGAATATGAATGTGTCTGCTCTTTGTGTGTGTGTGTGTGGTTGTCTCTCTCCTGTCTGTCTGTCTGTCTGTCTGTCTGTCTGTCTGTCTGTCTGTCTGTCTGTCTGTCTGTCTGTCTGTCTTTTATGTTGCTGAGAGTAATTCTGGGAAACTGCTTATTCACACACATAACTGATCAGTGTGTGGTCCCAGACAACATGACCGGGAAGATTTAGTTGACCAGAAACATACACATTGGGGGCGTAACCCTTTAGGGCATCCACCCATGGTGCTCAGAATGACAGACATCACATTTACATTATGATAATGCATCTTAACAGAACATGCAACTCCTGTAATGAAGCATATAATAAAAAAATGTTACATTTCTAAACGGAGCACCTGGGGAAACACCATTCTAAACAGAGCACTTGGAAAAACACCATTCTAAACAGAGCACCTGGGGAAACACCATTCTAAACAGAGCACCTGGGGAAACACCATTCTAAACAGAGCACCTGGGGAAACACCGTTCTAAACAGAGCACCTGGGGAAACACCATTCTAAACAGAGCACCTGGGGAAACACCATTCTAAACAGAGCACCTGGGGAAACACCATTCGAAACAGAGCACCTGGGGAAACACCATTCTAAACAGAGCACCTGGGGAAACACCATTCGAAACAGAGCACCTGGGGAAACACCATTCTAAACAGAGCACCTGGGGAAACGCCATTCTAAACAGAGCACCTGGGGAAACGCCATTCTAAACAGAGCACCTGGGGAAACACCATTCTAAACAGAGCACCTGGGGAAACACGATTCTAAACAGAGCACCTGGGGAAACACCATTCTAAACAGAGCACCTGGGGAAACACCATTCTAAACAGAGCACCTGGGGAAACACGATTCTAAACAGAGCACCTGGGGAAACACCATTCTAAACAGAGCACCTGGGGAAACACGATTCTAAACAGAGCACCTGGGGAAACACCATTCTAAACAAAGCACCTGGGGAAACACCATTCTAAACAGAGCACCTGGGGAAACACCATTCTAAACAGAGCACCTGGGGAAACACCATTCTAAACAGAGCACCTGGGGAAACACCGTTCTAAACAGAGCACCTGGGGAAACACCATTCTAAACAGAAACCTCATGCGAGCAGTTCCATATGTGACAGAGATAAACATCTTTGTTAGAAACTTAGAAAGAGGAGTAATCTAAAGATACAACAACTAGGATGGGTTGCTAATATGACTAGGATCGCACCTTTGGCTTCTGGACATCAAAATAAAGTTGATATGAAAACCAATAGAACAGGAGATAAATTCTGGTTTCAATGACATATAAGGAAGTCTTTATAAAACGATCGCCTCCATGTTTCAGTGGTAGGATGTTCCCTAGGCTCCTTTGAAGCAAGGTAAGACGTGCCTCATAATATGAAGTAAAAACGTTCAAGTTTCAAACAATTAAGTATCAGTTTTCAAAATGCATACTAGCCTCAGCTCACATTGCAAAGTGGTGGATGACACACCTATGCACTTCAACAGCGAATGGGAGATGTGCTTCAAAATGATAGCTATTTTTAACAGGAACCGTGGTGTGTGTGTATATGTGTGTGTGTGTTGGAGCGTCAGGCTGATCAGATGTGTGTAGCTGAGAGCAGCAGCTCCCAATATAGAACCCTGACAGGGTGAAACACACAGCCTCAGAGAGACAACAGCAGCACATCTGAGAACCGGGAACGTCCACTGGGACACACACACACATCCACTAGGACACACACACACACACATCCACTGGGACACACACACACACACACACACATCAACTGGGACACACACACACATCCACTGGGACACACACACACACACACACACACACACACATCCACTGGGACACACACACACACATCCACTCGGACACACACACACACATCCATTGGGACACACAAACACACATCCACTGGGACACACAAACACACAGACACACACATGCAAAATAGATATAGAGAGGGGAATAGAGAGAGAGGATGAAGAAAAAGTGAGTGGGTGGTTGAGAGGAAAAGAGAGAGAGAGGGATGGAGAGAGAGACTGACAATATTCATCACACATATTATACTTGTCAGCTGTGAGCTAATTGGAGCCAGCTATATTTGTCTTTCATTTAGGTCAGAATCTTTTGCTTACAGTTTTATAAATCTAGATTGATTGTAGAGCATCTGTGTAAACACATACACCCTCTCTTCTAACCCTAACCACACCCTCTTCTCCCTCTCTTCTAACCCTATGTCATGTATTGTCATGTTGTGTCTTTCTGTCCTTTCCTTTCACCCTGTCTCCCTCTGCTGGTCGTATTAGGTTACCTTTTCTCCCCCGCTTTCCCCCAGCTGTTCCTTGTCTCCTCTTGACTACCTCGTCACCCCTTCTCCCACCTGTTCCCCTTTTCCCTCTGATTAGTCCCCTATATCTCTCTCTGTTTTTGTTCCTGTCCTTTTCGGATTCTTGGTTGTTGTGTTTCATGCCTGAGCCAGACTATCGTCATGTTTGCTGTAACCTTGTCCTGTCCTGTCGGAATCTGCCGGTCTATCTGAGCCTACCACAGTTTGGTTATTAAAGAAGCTCTGTTTAAGTTAGTTCGCTTTTGGGTCCTCATTCACTCACCGTAACAGAAGAATCCGACCAAGAATGGACCCAGCGACTTCGGATCCTCTCCACTCAGCCGTCGAGATCCAGGGAGCGATGCTAGGCAGACACGAGCAGGAATTGTCTGCTGCTCGACATGCCGTTGAGACCCTGGCCACCCAAGTCTCCAACCTCACAGAACAGGTTCACCATCTCCGCCTCGATCCACCGGCCACTTCCAGGGCTTTCGAATCTCCGGAGCCCAGAATCAATAACCCGCCGTGTTACTCTGGGGAGCCCACTGAATGCCGCTCGTTCCTCACCCAGTGTGATATTGTGTTTTCTCTCCAGCCCAACACTTACTCCAGGAGCACTGCTCGTGTCGCCTACGTCATATCTCTCCTTATTGGACGGGCTCGTGAGTGGGGCACGGCAATCTGGGAGGCAAGGGCTGAGTGTACTAACCAGTATCAGGACTTTAAGGAGGAGATGATACGGGTTTTTGATCGATCTGTTTTTGGGGAGGAGGCTTCCAGGGTCCTGTCTTCCCTATGTCAAGGTAATCGATCCATAACAGACTACTCTATTGAGTTTCGCACTCTTGCTGCCTCCAGTGGCTGGAACGAGCCGGCTTTGCTCGCTCGTTTTCTGGAGGGTCTCCGCGCAGAGGTAAAGGATGAGATTCTCTCCCGGGAGGTCCCTTCCAGCGTGGATTCCCTGATTGAACTCGCTATTCGCATTGAGCGACGGGTTGATCTTCGTCACCGAGCTCGTGGAAAGGAGCTCGCGTTCTCCGTTGCCCCCCTCTCCGCATCACTACCATCTTCCTCTGCCGGCTCGGGAGCTGAGCCTATGCAGCTGGGAGGTATCCGCATCTCGACTAAGGAGAGGGAACGGAGAATCACCAACCGCCTCTGTCTCTATTGCGGTTCTGCTGGTCATTTTGTCACTTCATGTCCAGTAAAAGCCAGAGCTCATCAGTAAGCGGAGGGCTACTGGTGAGCGCTACTACTCCTGTCTCTCCTTCAAGATCCTGCACTACCTTGTCGGTCCATCTACGCTGGACCGGTTCGTCAGCTTCCTGCAGTGCCTTAATAGACTCTGGGGCGGAGGGCTGTTTTATGGACGAGACCTGGGCTCGGGAACATGACATTCCTCTCAGACAGTTAAGGGAGTCCACGGCCTTGTTCGCCCTGGATGGTAGTCCTCTCCCCAGGATTCAGCGTGAGACGCTACCTTTAACCCTCACTGTTTCTGGTAATCATAGCGAAACCATTTCTTTTTTGATTTTTCGTTCACCTTTTACACCTGTTGTTTTGGGCCATCCCTGGCTAGTTTGTCATAATCCTTCCATTAATTGGTCTAGTAATTCTATCCTCTCCTGGAACGTCTCTTGTCATGTGAAATGTTTAATGTCTGCTATCCCTCCTGTTTCCTCTGTCTCTTCTTCACAGGAGGAGCCTGGTGATTTGACAGGGGTGCCGGAGGAATATCACGATCTGCGCACGGTGTTCAGTCGGTCCAGGGCCACCTCTCTTCCTCCACACCGGTCGTATGATTGTAGTATTGATCTCCTTCCGGGAACCACTCCCCCCCGGGGTAGACTATACTCTCTGTCGGCTCCCGAACGTAAGGCTCTCGAGGATTATTTGTCTGTAGCTCTTGACGCCGGTACCATAGTCCCCTCCTCCTCTCCCGCCGGAGCGGGGTTTTTTTTTGTCAAGAAGAAGTACGGGTCTCTGCGCCCCTGCATAGATTATCGAGGGCTGAATGACATAACAGTTAAGAATCGTTATCCGCTTCCTCTTATGTCTTCAGCCTTCGAGATCCTGCAGGGAGCCAGGTTTTTCACTAAGTTGGACCTTCGTAACGCTTACCATCTCGTGCGCATCAGGGAGGGGGACGAGTGGAAGACGGCGTTTAACACTCCGTTAGGGCACTTTGAATACCGGGTTCTTCCTTTCGGCCTCGCTAACGCTCCAGCTGTCTTTCAGGCATTAGTCAATGATGTCCTGAGAGACATGCTGAACATCTTTGTTTTCGTTTACCTTGACGATATCCTGATTTTTTCACCGTCACTCCAGATTCATCTTCAGCACGTTCGACGTGTCCTCCAGCGCCTTTTAGAGAATTGTCTTTTTGTGAAGGCTGAGAAGTGCACTTTTCATGCCTCCTCCGTCACATTTCTCGGTTCTGTTATTTCCGCTGAAGGCATTAAGATGGATCCCGCTAAGGTCCAAGCTGTCATTGATTGGCCCGCCCCTAAGTCACGCGTCGAGCTGCAGCGCTTTCTCGGCTTCGCGAACTTCTATCGTCGTTTCATCCGTAATTTCGGTCAGGTGGCAGCTCCTCTCACAGCCCTTACTTCTGTCAAGACGTGCTTTAAGTGGTCCGTTTCCGCCCAGGGAGCTTTTGATCTCCTCAAGAATCGTTTTACATCCGCTCCTATCCTTGTTACACCTGACGTCTCTAGACAGTTCGTTGTCGAGGTTGACGCGTCAGAGGTGGGCGTGGGAGCCATTCTTTCTCAGCGCTCCCTCTCTGACGACAAGGTCCACCCATGCGCGTATTTTTCTCATCGCCTGTCCCCGTCGGAACGTAACTATGATGTGGGAAACCGCGAACTGCTCGCCATCCGGTTAGCCCTAGGCGAATGGCGACAGTGGTTGGAGGGGGCGACCGTTCCTTTTGTCGTTTGGACTGACCATAGGAACCTTGAGTACATCCGTTCTGCCAAACGACTTAATGCGCGTCAGGCGCGTTGGGCGCTGTTTTTCGCTCGTTTCGAGTTCGTGATTTCTTATCGTCCGGGCTCTAAGAACACCAAGCCTGATGCTTTATCTCGTCTCTTCAGTTCTTCAGTAGCCTCCACTGACCCCGAGGGGATTCTCCCTGAGGGGCGTGTTGTCGGGTTGACTGTCTGGGGAATTGAGAGGCAGGTAAAGCAAGCGCTCACTCACACTCCGTCGCCGCGCGCTTGTCCTAGGAACCTTCTTTTCGTTCCCGTTCCTACTCGTCTGGCCGTTCTTCAGTGGGCTCACTCTGCCAAGTTAGCCGGCCACCCTGGCGTTCGGGGTACGCTTGCTTCCATTCGCCAGCGTTTTTGGTGGCCCACCCGGGAGCATGACACGCGTCGTTTCGTGGCTGCTTGTTCGGTCTGCGCGCAGACTAAGTCCGGTAACTCCCCTCCTGCCGGGCCGTCTCAGGCCGCTTCCCATTCCCTCTCGACCGTGGTCTCACATCGCCTTAGATTTTGTCACCGGACTGCCTTCGTCAGCGGGGAAGACTGTTATTCTTACGGTTGTCGATAGGTTCTCTAAGGCGGCTCATTTCATTCCCCTTGCTAAGCTTCCTTCTGCTAAAGAGACGGCACAAATCATCATCGAGAATGTTTTCAGAATTCATGGCCTTCCGTCAGACGTCGTTTCGGACAGAGGTCCGCAATTCACGTCTCAATTTTGGAGGGAGTTTTGCCGTTTGATTGGGGCTTCCGTCAGTCTCTCTTCCGGCTTTCACCCCCAGTCTAACGGTCAAGCAGAACGGGCCAATCAGACTATTGGTCGCATCTTACGCAGTCTTTCTTTTCGCAACCCTGCGTCTTGGTCAGAACAGCTCCCCTGGGCAGAATACGCCCACAACTCGCTTCCTTCGTCTGCGACCGGGCTATCTCCTTTTCAGAGTAGCCTCGGGTACCAGCCTCCGCTGTTCTCATCTCAGTTCGCCGAGTCCAGCGTCCCCTCCGCTCAGGCTTTTGTCCAACGTTGCGAGCGCACCTGGAAGAGGGTCAGGTCTGCACTTTGCCGTTATAGGACGCAGACTGTGAGGGCTGCTAATAAGCGTAGAACTAAGAGTCCTAGATATTGTCGCGGTCAGAGAGTTTGGCTCTCCACTCAGAACCTTCCCCTTAAGACGGCTTCTCGCAAGTTGACCCCGCGGTTCATTGGTCCGTTCCGTATTTCTCGGGTCATTAATCCTGTCGCAGTTCGACTTCTTCTTCCGCGATACCTTCGTCGCGTCCACCCGGTCTTCCATGTCTCCTGTATTAAGCCCGTTCTTCGCGCCCCCGCTCGTCTTCCCCCCCCCCCCCCCATCCTTGTCGAGGGCGCACCCATCTACAGGGTCCGCAGGATTTTGGACATGCGTCCTCGGGGCCGTGGTCACCAGTACCTCGTTGATTGGGAGGGGTACGGTCCTGAGGAGAGGAGTTGGGTTCCCTCTCGGGACGTGCTGGACCGTGCGCTGATCGAGGATTTCCTCCGTTGCCGCCAGGTTTCCTCCTCGAGTGCGCCAGGAGGCGCTCGGTGAGTGGGGGGGTACTGTCATGTATTGTCATGTTGTGTCTTTCTGTCCTTTCCTTTCACCCTGTCTCCCTCTGCTGGTCGTATTAGGTTAACTTTTCTCCCCCGCTTTCCCCCAGCTGTTCCTTGTCTCCTCTTGACTACCTCGTCACCCCTTCTCCCACCTGTTCCCCTTTTCCCTCTGATTAGTCCCCTATATCTCTCTCTGTTTTTGTTCCTGTCCTTTTCGGATTCTTGGTTGTTGTGTTTCATGCCTGAGCCAGACTATCGTCATGTTTGCTGTAACCTTGTCCTGTCCTGTCGGAATCTGCCGGTCTATCTGAGCCTACCACAGTTTGGTTATTAAAGAAGCTCTGTTTAAGTTAGTTCGCTTTTGGGTCCTCATTCACTCACCGTAACACCCTAAGCACACCTTCTCTTCTAATCCCAACCACACCCTCTCGTCTAACCCTAACCACACCTTCTCTTCTAACAATAACCACACCCTCTCTTCTAACCCTAATCACACCCTCTCCTCCCTCTCTTCTAACCCTAACCACACCTTCTCTTCTAACTCTACCACACCCTCTCGTCTAACCCTAACAACACCTTCTCTTCTAACATTAACCACACCCTCTCTTCTAACCCTATTCACACCCTCTCCTCCCTCTCTTCTAACCCTAACCACACCTCTTCTAACCCTAACCACCACCTCTTCTAACCCTAACCACACCCTCTTTTCTAACCCTAACCACACCCTCTTTTCTAACCCTAACCACACCCTCTCTTCTAACCCTAACCACACCCTCTCCTCCCTCTCTTCTAACCCTAACTTTCTTATTTTCTAACTCTACCACACCCTCTCTTCCCTCTCTTCTAAGCCTAACCACACATCCCCTCCCTCTCTTCTAACCCTAACCACACCCTCTTCTCCCTCTCTTCTAACCCTAACCACACCCTCTCCTCCCTCTCTTCTAACCCTAACCACACCTTCTCTTTTAACTCTAACCACAATCTCTCTTCTAACCCTAACCACCCTCTCTTCTAACCCTAACCACACCCTCTTCTCCCCCTCTTCTAACCCTAACCACACCCTCTTTTCTAACCCTAACCACACCCTCTCTTCTAACCCTAACCACACCCTCTCTTCTAACCCTAACCACACCCTCTCTTCTGACCCTAACCACACCTTCTCTTCTAACCCTAACCACCACCTCTTCCAACCCTAACCACACCCTCTTTTTTAACCCTAACCACACCCTATTTTCTAATTCTAACCACACCCTCGCTTCTAACCCTAACCACACCCTCTCGCCTAACCCTAACCACCTTATTTTCTAACTCTACCACACCCTCTCGTCTAACCCTAACCACCTTATTTTCTAACTCTACCACACCCTCTCTTCCCTCTCTTCTAACCCTAACCACACCCTCTTTTCTAACCCTAACCACACCTTCTCTTCTAACCCTAACCACACCCTCTCCTCCCCCTCTTCTAACCCTAACCACACCACTCCTCCCTCTCTTCTAACCCTAACCACACCCTCTCCTCCCTATCTTCTAACCCTAACCACACCCTCTTCTCCCTCTCTTCTAACCCTAACCACACCCTCTCCTCCCTCTCTTCTAACCCTAACCACACCCTCTCTTTTAACTCTAACCACAATCTCTTTTCTAACCCTAACCACACCCTCTCTTCTAACCCTAACCACCCTCTCTTCTAACCCTAACCACACCCTCTTCTCCCCCTCTTCTAACCCTAACCACACCTTCTCCTCCCTCTCTTCTAACCCTAACCACACCCTCTTCTCCCTCTCTACCACTCCCTCCTTATATTCTACTTCATTATTGCTATTTTCTCATAATTGATTCTCCTGTACCGCTCTCCTTCTCTATTTCAATGTTTGTCTCTCCCTCTCTCTCTCTCTCTCCATCTCTCATTCTCTCCCCCTTACCCTGTATGATGTTGAATATTTTAAATGTCCTTTATGAAATTTTGATGATGAGGTCTACAGTGCATCCATTCACAATCATTCTCCCAGATTTACTGTGTGGAACAAGACACTCTCAGTAGCTCTGTATATGCCTGAACACACGATAGATGTGTTCTCTATATGCCTGTTTACGATAGATGTAAGGAGCATGATGCTAGAAGTGAACATACATCTGCCTGCTGACTTGCGCCCTTTCCCATACATTGGTAGCTATCACAATGCTATATATAGCATTTAAGCTAATCCATAGCTAGTACAGTATATGATGAAACACAATACATAGTGCTAATCTGTCATTTAGCTAGCCCCTTTGTTCATGTTTCGATAACGGAAGACCAGCAGATGATGCTAAGATAACTGCTGAAAGTGACCTTGGTGTTATCACTGTACTCATCCACAATGCATTGGTGGTGATATATACTGTATCATTGTATTGAAATGTCTGGAGAATTCATGAGTTGAATATATATTCAATCATCTCTCATCCGACAGAGATTATTTAGCTTTAGAAGTGTGTGTGCGTATGTGCACGTGTGTGTTTGTGCATGTGTGTGTGTTTTAAGTCAGTTACTAGGAAAAGAAGAGAGTAAGAGAGGCCTCAGATATTTAGCTTTAGTTCCTGCAGAAAAAGGACACACACATACACATTTGCACACACACCAGAAGTAACAACTCATCCGGAAGCTGAATCAGCAGCTAGTCTCTCCCAGCTATCGCCTCATGAAAGAGAGACAAAGTGGCTGGCTGGAATTTATTAGGATTTTTATTGATGAACTGTTTTTGTCAGTCCCTCATTCTCCCTGCGGACAGATATGTGTAACGCCCGTCTGACTCGAGTCACAAATTTGATGACTTGAGACTTGACTTGATAGAAAATTAAACAACTTGAGACTTGACTCGGGACTCAATTTAGACTTGGGACTGATGACTTGAAATGACCTGGCCAGATTTGGGAACATTTTCTCATTTTGTGGCACAGAGTACCCGTGGATTAGGCTACTCTCCACACAGCCAGAGACTGTATCACAATGTCAATCAACACAGGTCAGGTGACCTACATTAGTGCAGTGAGACGGTGTTGAGGGGTCGCGAGTGTGAAACTGAATGGGAAAAATTCAGAAAATATTCATACATATTTTAATAGGCTAGATATAGCCTACCATTTGTATTTTGTTTTGTTTATTAAATCTGGTTACTAACATAGGCTTACAGCATTGCACCAAATTCTTGTAATCTGTGATTCAGAGCCAAAAAGTTGCGCGTCTTGACTGTTGATCAATGACCAGTCATCAGCATTGGCGTGCAAAGGTGGTCGCACATAGCCAGCTTAGTGACCAGAAAGCACTTGATTCATTTTCTCCGGTTTGCCTTGCAAAAACACAGTATCCTACCTACCATAATATTATCCATATACAGTGCCTTGCGAAAGTATTTCAGGCTTCAAACATAAAGATATAAAACTGTATCTTTTTGTGAAGAATCAACAACAAGTGGGACACAATCATGAAGTGGAACGACATTTATTGGATATTTCAAACTTTTTTAACAAATCAAAACCTGAAAAATTGGGCGTGCAAAATTATTCAGCCCCCTTAAGTTAATACTTTGTAGCGCCACCTTTTGCTGCGATTACAGCTGTAAGTCGCTTGGGGTATGTCTCTATCAGTTATGCACATCGAGAGACTGACATTTTTTCCCATTCCTCCTTGCAAAACAGCTCGAGCTCAGTGAGGTTGGATGGAGAGCATTTGTGAACAGCAGTTTTCAGTTCTTTCCACAGATTCTCGATTGGATTCAGGTCTGGACTTTGACTTGGCCATTCTAACACCTGGATATGTTTATTTTTGAACCATTCCATTGTAGATTTTGCTTTATGTTTTATGTCTTGTTGGAAGACAAATCTCCGTCCCAGTCTCAGGTCTTTTGCAGACTCCATCAGGTTTTCTTCCAGAATGGTCCTGTATTTGGCTCCATCCATCTTCCCATCAATTTTAACCATCTTCCCTGTCCCTGCTGAAGAAAAGCAGGCCCAAACCATGATGCTGCCACCACCATGTTTGACAGTGGGGATGGTGTGTTCAGCTGTGTTGCTTTTACGCCAAACATAACGTTTTGTATTGTTGCCAAAAGTTCAATTTTGGTTTCATCTGACCAGAGCACCTTCTTCCACATGTTTGGTGTGTCTCCCAGGTGGCTTGTGGCATACTTTAAACGACACTTTTTATGGATATCTTTAAGAAATGGCTTTCTTCTTGCCACTCTTCCATAAAGGCCAGATTTGTGCAATATACGACTGATTGTTGTCCTATGGACCGAGTCTCCCACCTCAGCTGTAGATCTCTGCAGTTCATCCAGAGTGATCATGGGCCTCTTGGCAGCATCTCTGATCAGTCTTCTCCTTGTATGAGCTGAAAGTTTAGAGGGACGGCCAGGTCTTGGTAGATTTGCAGTGGTCTGATACTCCTTCCATTTCAATATTATCGCTTGCACAGTGCTCCTTGGGATGTTTAAAGCTTGGGAAATCTTTTTGTATCCAAATACGGCTTTAAACTTCTTCACAACAGTATCTCGGACCTGCCTGGTGTGTTCCTTGTTCTTCATGATGCTCTCTGCGCTTTTAACGGACCTCTGAGACTATCACAGTGCAGGTGCATTTATACGGAGACTTGATTACACACAGGTGGATTGTGTTTATCATCATTAGTAATTTAGGTCAACATTGGATCATTCAGAGATCCTCACTGAACTTCTGGAGAGAGTTTGCTGCACTGAAAGTAAAGGGGCTGAATAATTTTGCACGCCCAATTTTTCAGTTTTTGATTTGTTAAAAAAGTTTTAAATATCCAATAAATGTCGTTCCACTTCATGATTGTGTCCCACTTGTTGTTGATTCTTCACAAAAAAAGACAGTTTTATATCTTTGTTTGAAGCCTGAAATGTGGCAAAAGGTTGCAAAGTTCAAGGGGGCCGAATACTTTCGCAAGGCACTGTAAAATTCAGTTTAGCAATCTGCTACGGTCTCATGTTTGCCAGAACAATAGGCTGGTGATGTCAGATACCTAGTTTGGCTGGGTTCTAATTCCTTATTGTACCTCAGTAGTGATACTGGCTATATGTCTTAAGGTGTAACATCTCACCACATTCAATACTTATGGGATGAAGATGTAACATATTCTGCCAATTGAGTAACAATATTTGTGACGAAGAAAAAGGCTACTGACAGATAATGGTTTCCATCTGACCCTGAAACCCTGCAGCATACCGGTAGACTATCTGACCCTGAAACCCTGCTGCATACCGGTAGACTATCTGACCCTGAAACCCTGCTGCATACCGGTAGACTATCTGACCCTGAAACCCTGCAGCATACAGGTAGGCCATCTGACCCTGAAACCCTGCTGCATACCGGTAGACTATCTGACCCTGAAACCCTGCTGCATACCGGTAGACTATCTGACCCTGAAAAACTGCTGCATACTGGTATACTATCTGACCCTGAAACCATGCTGCATACCGGTAGACTATCTGACCCTGAAAAACTGCTGCATACTGGTATACTATCTGACCCTGAAACTCTGCTGCATACCGGTAGACTATCTGACCCTGAAACCCTGCAGCATACTGGTAGACAATCTGACACTGAAACCCTGCAGCATACCAGTAGACTATCTGACCCTGAAACCCTGCTGCATACCGGTATACTATCTGACCCTGAAACCCTGCTGCATACCAGTAGACTATCTGACCCTGAAACCATGCTGCATACCGGTATACTATCTGACCCTGAAACCCTGCAGCATACTGGTAGACTATCTGACACTGAAACCCTGCAGCATACCAGTAGACTATCTGACCCTGAAACCCTGCTGCATACCGGTATACTATCTGACCCTGAAACCCTGCTGCATACCGGTAGACTATCTGACCCTGAAACCATGCTGCATACCGGTATACTATCTGACCCTGAAACACTGCAGTATACAGGTAGGACTCCAGAGAAGTTAAAATGTGACATGATATCGCTAATTCAAATTGGCTGTTAACGTGAATGACTTTCAGCTCAAAATGAAGGTGTAAAATCTTGGTATTTTGCTCTTTGAAGATGCTTCAACTTTGCACGTGTACATGTGCTAGAGAACAGATTGCTCATTTGCTGAACAGCTGTAGAATCGTTGCAGCACAAATGTCAAAATATAGGGAGAGATGATTGCCGTAAATTAATATGCAGCTCCAAAAATAGTTTGGTGATCAGGAATTTGAACTGTTTACTTTGTAAGCTCACCAACACTGGGCATCATGCAACAATTATTAGCATGGGCCTACTACTGGTCTTTTAGTATGTCAAAATTGCTTGAAATTGTTCATTGAGTTATGACGCTTGCATTTGGAATTTGTTGTTAAAATAAATTATTACATTATCAAAATGTGTTGTAGACAAAATAATGAAAAGGGCTGTCTGGAAGCCACAATAAATAGACACAGATTGTGTGACCTTGGCACTATTAAATGGCTCTCGAGTGGCGCAGTGGTTTAAGACACTGCATTTCACTGCAGGCCCTAGTTCAAATCTAGGCTGCATCACATTTGACTGATATTGGTAGTCCCATAGGGAGGTACACAATTGACAGCGTTGGCTGGGGTATGCTGTCATTGTAAGTAAGATGTTGTTCTTAACTGACTTGCCTAGTTAAATAAAGGTTACATCTGCATTAAGGATAGTTCTAAGATATTGAGCATCAGTTATCACATATCTCAGAGCTGTTTTGTAGTGAATCATTTTTTCATAAACCATTAAGGTACTCACCTTAAACGGTACCTAAAGTACAGAGTATCAAAAACCTGAGACATTTGTACATTTGTTTTTCTTTTGGGGGGGTACAATAGCAGATAGAACCTTATGGCTCTGAAATGTCAATCTTGGTTCAACCTTAAGGCTCTGACACTTCTGAATTAGAATCAGTTTTTAAGTAGAGTGTAGCTATTTGAGTACATAAATCATAGAATAGCACTATTTTACCAAAATAGAGTCAGAACACATCATCAAATCCAAGAAATGGATTATGATCATTGGACAAATGCAATGTCTATGCAGATAGAACTTTCTAGTTGTTCATTTTGTTCACTTAAAATGTACTTAAAAAATATATATAACTTTGCAGACATATGAAGAACCATCTAAATATCTATTATATGTGACTAACACATTTTTGACAAAAATGTCAGATAAAACCTAATAGTCCCAAGGTCTTGATTTGTATTTGAACAAGTCATTGCATGTATATTTTTTATTTTTTCTTGACTTGGAAAAACTCAAGTCGACTAGACTTGCTGTTAGAATGCAGACTCAACCCGTTCTACTTGGGACTTGACTCGAGACTCAACCCGTTCTACTTGGGACTTGACTCGAGACTCAACCCGGTCTACTTGGGACTTGACTCGAGACTCAACCCGTTCTACTTGGGACTTGACTCGAGACTCAACCCGTTCTACTTGGACTTGACTCGAGACTCAACCTGTTCTACTTGGGACTTGACTCGAGACTCAACCCGTTCTACTTGGGACTTGATTTGAGATTTGGACCTTGCTTGTGACTTGAATAATAGTGACTTGGTACCACCTCTGATAATCTCCCCTTTAGACCAACCAAAATGCCAATATTCCACCTGTGCATATATGCCAGGTCAGTGCAAAGTACTGTTAATGACACCAATTTGCCAACAATATTTCATCAGCGATGTCATCATACAGTGTTGCCACCATTTAGCCTAATCTGTAATCTATACTAAACAAAAATATAAACGCAACATGTAAAGCGTTGGTCCCATGTTTCATGAGTTGAAATTAAAGATCCCAGAAATGTTCCATACACACAAAAAGCATATTTCTCTCAAATGTTGTGCACAAATGTTTTTCCTTTGCCAAGATAATCCATCCACCTGACAGGTGTGGCATATCAAGAAGATGATTAAACAGCATGATCATTACACAGGTGCACCTTGTGCCCAGAACAATAAAAGGCCACTCACTATATACAATGTGCAGTTTTGTCACACAACACAATGCCACAGATGTCTCAAGTTTTGAGGGAGCATGCAATTGGCATGCTGACTGCAGGAATGTCCACCAGAGCTGTTGTCAGAGAATTTAATGTACATTTTTCTACCATAAGCCACCTCCAATGTTGTTTTAGAGAATTTGACAGTACGTCCAACCGGCCTCACAACCTCAGATCATGTATAACCATGCCTTCCCAGGACCTCCACATCTGCAAGATTGTCTGAGACCAGCCACCCGGACAGCTGATGAAACTGTGGGTTTCCACAACCAAATAATTTCTGCACAAACTGTCAGAAACCGTCACAGAGAAGCTCATCTGCGTGCTGGTCGTCCTCACCAGGGTTTAACCTGACTGCAGATCAGCGTCGTAAATTACTTCAGTGGGCAAATGCTCTCCTTCGATGGCCACTGGCACATTGGAGAAGTGTGCGCCTCACGGATGAATCCTGGTTTCAACTGTACCAGGCAGATGGCAGACAGTGTGTATGGTGTTGTGTGGGCGAGCGAGCGGTTTGCTGATGTCAACGTTGTGAACAGAGTGCCCCATGATGGTGGTGGGGTTATGGTATAGGCAGGCATAACCTACGGACAACAAACACAATTACATTTTATCGATGGCAATTTGAATACACAGAGATACTTGACGAGATCCTGAGGCCCATTGTCGTGCCATTCATCCGCCGCCATCACCTCATGTTTCAGCATGATAATGCACAGCACCATGTCGCCAGGATCACTACACAATTCCTGGAAGCTGAAAATGTCCCAGTTCTGGCCTGCATACTGACCAGACATGTCACCTATTGAGTATGTTTTTGGGATGCTCTGGATTGACGTGTACGACAGTGTGTCCCAGTTTTTGCCAATATCCAGCAACTTCACACAGCCATTGGAGAGGAGTGGGACAACATTCCACAATCAACAGCTTGATTAACTCAATGCGAAGGAGATGTGTCGCGCTGCATGAGGCCAATGGTGGTCACACCAGATACTGACTGGTTTTCTGATCCACTCCCCTACTTTTTATTAAAGGTATCTGTCACGTTGGTATAAAGGATTTGGAGAAAGGCACATGAATTCATAATAGGGGTTTTTAATACACCCCCAAAAAACACGTATACAAAACACTGGGATGTACCCAAACAAAAGAACGACACGGGACGAGACCCGGAATACACAATTCACAGAACACGCAGCACAGGCTGAGACACCGCATAGGTACTCACACAACCAACAGACATGGGAACAATAATCAACAGCCCAATGGTGCACCAAAGGTCACATTTATACAAATACAATCAGTGAGGAATATGAACCAGGTGTGCGTAATGACAGTTCAGTGCCTAGAGGCCGGTGACGTAGACCTCCGAAACTGATGCACGGAATGAGCAGCAGCACCTGAGGAATCCGTGACAGTACTCCCAGTCATGTGAAATCAATAGATTAAGGCCTAATGAATTTATTTAAATTGACTGATTTCCTTATATGAACTGTAAGATGAGGAAGATGAATGGGTTGAGCTATTAGCAATGTCAGTTGGTCAATAGGGTCAGAAAGCACCATTCGACTTATTGCAGTTGCACTTCGAGTGACTTCACCGCCTCCAGAACCTGTAGTGTTACAGTAAAGATTCTGACAGACTCATTTCTAACCACATTTATGGAATCTCAGGTGTGACAAAAATGTCAAAACCCCTCTGCAATCTGGTGACAATGTAAGGACAACCTGTCATGTCCCCCACTTCCCACTGTGAGTAGGACTGTGTCTGTAAGAGGGAGAGAGGGATACCAATTAAACACTATCAGTAAAAGGTCAACTCACTCAGAGAGAGAGAAAGAGGGTGAGGGAGGGAGAAGTGGCTGAGGTGCAGAGGGAGAACAGATGGGTGAGAGAGAAAATGAGAGCGATGGAGGGGGTAAGAGAAAGAGAGAGAGGGAGGCAGGAATGGGGGAAGGAGACAGATCAGGGAGAGGAGATAACATTACAGAGAGAGGAGACAGAGAAAGAGAGAGAGGGAGGCAGGAATGGGGGAAGGAGACAGATCAGGGAGAGGAGATAACATTACAGAGAGAGGAGACAGAGAAAGAGAGAGAGGGAGGCAGGAATGGGGGAAGGAGACAGATCGGGGAGAGGAGATAACATTACAGAGAGAGGAGACAGAGAAAGAGAGAGAGAGAGGCAGGAATGGGGGAAGGATACAGATCAGGGAGAGGAGAGAACATTACAGAGAGAGGAGCTAGAGAAAGAGAGAGGGGGAAAGGAGGGCGAGAGATTGTGTGAGAGAGGGAGAAAGGGTAAACAGTATTGATATATTTAGTGTGCAGCGCTCGGGGCTTTGATAGCAGCTTGACATGCTTGTTACTGGGAGCTTTACTGTGTTTGAAGTATTATGCATAGAGCCGCCGTGTGCCGCTGCACCCATTGGCAGGTGAAACGGCTCAACTTAGCACTGCTTTTGCACACACACACATTGCATGTTGTTTTTCCACCAATGCTCACATGCATGTTATGAAGACACAAACACACACACCAAATCACCCATGTGTATTGACCTGATTTACTCAGGCCCTTCCTTCCTTCCTTCCTTCCTTCCTTACTTCCTTCCTTCCTTCCTTCCATCTCTCCCTCTCTTTCTCACTCTCTCACTCATTATTTTTCTTTCCCTCTCTCTCCCTCTCCCTTTGTTTGTCTGACCTCCAGTCCTTTTCTTGCTGGTAAGTCATGTGATTGGGAGGTCTTGGCGGTCACATCTGTGTATGTGCGTGTGTGTGTTCAACCCCATATTGACATGGCTGGTAACCCACTGGGCAGAAACATCAGTTCAACGTCTATTTTTGATTTACAGTTGGTTGAGTTGTCAGCTAATGTGAAATCAACAAAAAATGTGTCGGTTAAAAGTTGTGTGAAAAAAATATGAAATTCCCTTATGTTGATGACATTTTGCTAATCCAGTCAGTTTTCCATGTTGTCAGAGAGAGATTACAGTATACCAGTCTATCCTCTTCTCTGATGTTACCTTAGTGTTACCTTTTCATCCCCCTTCCTCACACCACCGCTAGCCTGCTCTTTTTATCCGTTGTCTTTCTCTTGGTTTATCACCTTTTTTTACCCACAATGCACCACACAGACACACCGCACACTCTGTATGAGCTAGCTACTCTCTCTTCTCCTCTCTCTCTTTGTCTGTTTCTCTCTGTCTCTGCCTCTTCCTTTCTCCCTTTCTCTCACTCTATTCCTCTCTGATTAAGCCTCTCTAGGGGGAGTCCTTAAGAGAATGAGTTTACACAACCTTAACCTCCTCATTCCCCACCTCTATCTCTGCTCCTCTTTCATCCCCCTCTCCATCCCTTCTGTCTAGTGACCTCTGTGGTTCTCTCTGGTCCTCTGTGGTCATAGCTTGAGGACTGAGAGTTAATCAGCCACTGATATCCCTGTCGCTGTGTGAGGTGGCGGTCGCTCCTCTCCTCTCCTCATCTATTTCAAACTGTAAAAACACAAGAGTCACATGATAATGGGGTCAATGTGTGTATGTGATTACCACTCTAGGTGATGGGTCACTTGCTTGTGTAGTCTAGCCCCACTCTGATTTGTGCTAACACTGGTCACAAGAGAGACAAGGGGTGAGGAGAGAGTAGAGGGGGAGGCGAGTAGAGGTGAGGGGAGAGAGGAGAGTAGAGGTGAGGGGAGAGTAGAGGGGAGGGGATAGATGAGGGGAGAGTGGAGAAGAGGAGAGGGGAGGGGATAGATGAGGGGAGAGTGGAGAAGAGGAGAGGGGAGAGTAGAGGGGAGGGGATAGGTGAGGGGAGAGTGGAGAAGAGGAGAGGGGAGAGTAGAGGGGAGGGGATACATGAGGGGAGAGTGGAGAAGAGGAGAGGGGAGAGAGGAGAGTAGAGGTGAGAGGAGGGGAGAGTAGAGGGGAGGGGATAGGTGAGGGGAGAGTGGGGAAGAGGAGATGGAAGAGTAGAGGGGAGGGGATAGATGAGGGGAGAGTGGAGAGGGGAGAGTAGAGGGGAGTGGAGAGAGGAGAGTAGAGGTGAGAGGAGGGGAGAGTAGAGGGGAGGGGATAGGTGAGGGGAGAGTGGAGAAGAGGAGAGGGGAGAGTAGAGGGGAG
>NC_143048.1:34442500-34525000 GCF_057628025.1 Oncorhynchus mykiss
ACATCACATTGGCCCAATCAGGAAGCTGGGGCCATACATCCTTTTAACTGATATGCGCCTCGCGCCACATGGGCTTACTACACTCCATCAGTATTCCAAAAATGATCTGGCGGTACAGTGAGGCGAGGAGAAAGTCATTTTTATTGGGGCCTACATCGGCTTTATGACGTGTGTGTGTGTGTGTGTTTGTACAAGGGCATTTGTGTGATTGTGTGTGTGTGCATCTGGCATTTGAGTGTGTGTGTGTTCGTGTGTGCTTGTGTGTGTATATGTGTCAAATAAAATAAAATAAAATTGTATTTGTCACATGCTTAGTAAACAATAGATGTGAACTAACCTTGAACTGCTTACTTACAGGCCCTTGTCAACAATGCAGAGAAAAATAAAATAGATCAAGTGTATAATAACACAAGCAATCATAGATACACATGTAAAGATAACTTGGGTATATGCAAGTGGTGCCAGCAATATTTCCTCTAAACGGCGCACCTTTGTGGGCACGCAGCTCCCCTCGGACTGCAGCACAGAACAAGGAAGGTGACCGAGCTCCAGATTTCCTCTGTGGAGATGGGAAAACCTTCCAGAAGGACAACCATCTTTGCAGCACTCTACCAATCAGGACATTATGGTAGAGTTGCCAGACGGAAGCCACTCCTCAGTAAAATAAACATGATAGCACGCTTGGAGTTTGCCAAAAGCACCTAAAGGACTCTCAGACCACGAGACGAAAGATTCTCTGGTCTGATGAAACCAAGATTGAACTCTTTGGCCTGAATGCCAAGCATCACGTCTGGAGGAAACCTGGAACCATCTTTACGATGATGCATTGTGGTGGCAGCATTATGCTGTGGGGTTGCTTTTTCAGCGGCAGGGATTGGGAGACTAGTCAGGATCAAGGGAAAGAAAAACGGAGCAAAGTACATTGAGATCCTTGATGAAAACCTGCTCCAGAGCGCTCAGGTCCTCACACTGTGGTGAAGGTTCACCTTCAACAAGACAATGACCCTAAGCACAGAGCCAAGACAACGCAGGAGTGGCTTCGGGACAAGTCTCTGAATGTCCTTGAGTGGCCGGACTTGATCCCAATTGAACATACTCCCCAAATACAGGTGTGCCAAGCTTGTAGCTTCATACTCGAGAAGACTATGACTTGATGATAATTATTGTCTTTATTTAATCCATTTTAGAATAGGCTGTAACGTAACAAAATGTGGAAAAAGTCAAGGGGTCTGAATACTTTCTGAATGAACTGTATGCTTCTGTGCTATTCACTTTGAACTGGACTGTGTTCAGGCTACAGTATGAGCGTTCACGAGTAGATGGCTTGTTTTGAGATGAAAGTGAAGCTGCATGTAGCAGTGTGTGCATATTTGTTCATATTCTTTGCTAGTTAGGGAGTTATTAGCCCAGTTCTAGCTAATTTATAGTCAACAATGGAGGAGTGGTTGCTCCCAACAGGAGCACAACGTGTGAATTTCTAGTTATTTTTGAAAAGCAAGTTAGGTACATTGGCTGTGACTGTAGGCTGAATGAAAGAACAGCTATTTCCACGTTAAAATGTTATGGGATGCATTTTTCTCCATTGTTTTGATGGTAGGCCACTCTGGTAGACCTTCAGTAGGATCAAATAGCCACTGTAGCCTACTTGGCCACTGTTAAAAGTGTAACTTAAAGCAGGTACAGCTTCAGTGTTCACAGTTCACAGCCAGTAGTTGCACAGAATTTTCACGACATTCAAGTTTGCAAGTTTGCAAGTTTGCACGCAGACCTGAAATTTGCTAAGTGCAAAAAATAATTAGAGGGAACATTGGGTGCCAGTACCGAGTCGGTGTGCAGGGGTACGAGGTAATTGAGGTAGATACTGTATGTACACACAATATAACTAGGAATAAAGTGACAGATGGTCAACATTAGCAGCAACGTACAGTATGAGATGAGTAAAAACAGTTATTGCAAAAAGGGTCAATGCAGATAGTCTAGGTAGCTATTTGGTTGACTATTTAGCTATGTACCACTCTTATGGCTTGGGGTAGAAGCTGTTCAGGGTCCTGCTGGTTCCAGACTTGCTACATCAGCCCCGCTTGCGATGTGGTAGCAGAGAGAAAACTTGGGGCTTCCTCTGACACCGCCTGGTAAAGAAGTCCCGGATGGCAGGGAGCTCGGCCCCAGTCATGTACCACCTTCTAGCCTCTTGTGGCTGGATGCCAAGCAGTACCATACCAAGTGGTCATGGATCCAGTCAAATGCTCTGAATGGTGCAGCTGTATAACTGTTTGAGTATCTGTGTGTCTGTGTGTGTTTGCCCGTGTGTGTGTGTGCTCTCGCGTGGGTGTTTCCATGTGTTTGTGTGTGCTGAGGGACTGCAGAGAACAGTGGTATGGTTGCTCATTATAAACCACACTTCTCCCATGATGCCTATATGCTTTCTGTTCATTGAATGGTAATGTGTTACCGGATGCATATGCCATCCTCTCCATCCTAAGTGTCTGTGTAAATGCGTTTAGCATGCTGTACAGTAGCTCAGCGCAGGTTATATGGATGTGTTGTTTGGATCCAATCTGCTGCTTCTGAATCAGTGCTGCTAATTTACACCTCCACATTATTTTCTGCTAAATGTGGCTTTGCCCTGTAAAATGGCACAGACTACATTTGTTTGTGTGTAGAAATGATAATGTATCAGTCTAATGCAATCAAAATGAATGTTATTTTAGCCCAGTGGATTGTTGACGAGGTACTCCTTTAAACTGTTGTAACCTCCAGCCAAGACACAATACGCAGGTAGGAATGAGAGGGAGGAGAGGGCAGACCTTGAGAAGAGTGGGGTTTTCTAATGGAGGATAACATGGTGGGGATGCTAAAAGAGTATAAATGAGAATAAAGTGGTCTGAAAAGCCATTGCCACCCTTTGCACCTCTCCACCAAAGCTTGATTGCGTTGTCTGGTCGTCAGGGTCGAGGCAGATAAAGTGAGTGTCGATCAATAACCATTTCTTATCCTCACCCTTCATCTGCTCTTTATCAAAGGGCCAAAGCCCCTCTTCACACACGATCCTGCCACAGATCCTGCCACAGTCAGACAGAACCACCTGTTCTGTTTAGGTCCTGACTGGTTCTGGTTCCATCTCCTCTGTCTGTCTGTCTGTCTGTCTGTCTGTCTGTCTGTCTGTCTGTCTGTCTGTCTGTCTGTCTGTCTGTCTGTCTGTCTGTCTGTCTGTCTGTCTGTCTGTCTGTCTGTCTGTCTGTCTGTCTGTCTGTCTGTCTGTCTGTCTGTCTGTCTGTCTGTCTGTCTGTCTGTCTGTCTGTCTGTCTGTCAGTCAGTCTGTCTGTCTGTAACCACTACACCTCAAGTGCTGAGGGTGTATCCCCCCTGCCTCTCCAGGACTTTATATAAAGGGTTAGTCTGAAGTATGAACTCTGAACTTGGTCTTGCACCGCAGGCCGTTAAGCATCACAATGGAGAGGTGAGAATGCAAATGCAGTGTTATTGACATGACATCAGAGGGAGGTTGAAACAACACCTGCCTTGTATTTGGAAAGAGATGGAGAGACAAACAGAGAGCAGAATGAGAGAGACTGTAGATGGAGACAGTAGATGGAGACAGACGGTGTGATAAGGTACCCCTGCCTTCTCTCTGAATAACCCCTTGGCTGCTAATGCATTCTTGTTTAAAAGTTTTACCAAATTGGCTCATTAGCCTGTTTAAATGATTAAAACCCCTGAAGAACAAAGCGAAACAGCTTCCATTAGGCTCTATGGAGGCTGCAAGCAACAAACTCTCCTGTTGCCATGTTCATTATGCCTTATTTACTTAACAAGTGGTGCTTTCTTTCTGTTGGCATAATTAAACAGGCTTTCGTGACCCCCCACCCATCTCCACCCCTCCTCCCTCACAGCATCGGCTGAACCGGGGACCCTGTTAGTATGCGTGTGACTCCTCCACCCAGCGTTTCCCTTTTAAGTGAAGGATACGGATGGGGGAAGAACAAGTCATGACCTTCACACAGAGTTGACACCACAACGCTGCTGAACTAGAAGGTTGGATTCTCCAGCTGACTAGATAATTTGTCATCAGATGTTGTAGTAGAGATTTTTTTTAAAGAAAAAATATCTCCTTGTGATTGACCTGAATAAAGGAGGTACATCCTCAGATTCTTTTAATTTAAATTTTTAATTTATTTAACTAGGCAAGTCAATTAATTAAGAACAAATTCTTATTTTCAATGACAGCCTAGGAACAGTGGGTTAACTGACTTGTTCAGGGGCTGAACAACAGATTTTTACCTTGTCAGCTTGGGGATTCGATCTTGCAACCTTTCGGTTACAAGTCCAACGCTCTAACCATTGATGTGGTTAGGGGCAAGAGTAGAGCATTGGTCTGTGATGGGATTTCTCTTAAATCCCTTCTTGAGCAGGTAGATTATTTCTGTTCCAAGGTAATACCTCTGTCTTTACCTACTCCTGGATGGATCAATAGCTGGACCCTCTGTCTTTACCTCCTCATGGATCAATAGCTGGACCATCTGTCTTTACCTCCTCATGGATCAATAGATGGACAGTGTCTGGGGAGGTGAACTCCCTGAGGAGGAGCAGCAGCAGGGACTGAATGGTACTGGTCTGCTCTGGTCTGGACTGCTCTGGTCTGGTCTGGTCTGGTCTGGCCTGGACTGGTCTGGACTTGTCTGGTCTAGTCTGGTCTTGATTGTTCTGCTCTGGTCTGCTCTGGTCTGATTTGATCTGTCTGCTCTATTTGGGTCTCCCACGGAGGTATGGAGGAGACTCTGTCCTCCAATCAATCAATCCATGTCTAGAAAGACCCTTATTCACAAGTATCCAAGCCCCAGCCACATCCAAGCCCCAGCCACATCCAAGCCCCAGCCACATCCAAGCCCCAGCCCTCAGCTTGCCTGAACTTGTGTGGAGGCGTGAGGTGTGTTGACATTTTTCTTCATCTCTTGATTATTTGCCTGGTGAAATCAAAACATATACCAAGCTCTATTTATCTCTATAGCCCAAGGTAATGTGAAACATGGAGACATTTTTCCTGAATGGGTAAATAGTAATTGAATGTGAGAATATATGTTTTAACTGACAAATCTTCCTGTGAGATGTATGTGATAATATGTTCTGCTGTGTGTGACTCAGGGGAGGTGGATGAAACCCTCCCTGTATATAGTATTCTACTCTACAGAGGTTCAAATAGCACATTAATCTGTCCCCTCCCTTTGCCTCCACCCTGATGGCTTCTAAAATGGGAACAGGGGGGACATTACATCTAAGCTGGGGCACCTGAGCTGGAGATACAGAGAGCTCCTGTGCTAGATTGCTAGTGCCCTCAGCCTGTCAAAAAAGCACCTGCTTGTGGCTTGATGTTAATTTTTTTGGACATGGTTTATAATTTAATTCCACTGCAGAATTAACTTCCATTACGAGAAACTATCAGCTGGGTAGATGGGGATTGGTGCATGCCCATCCCAGGTGAATGGTAAACATTTCACACTCCCCATATAAATAGATGAGGCACATGGATTTTTGTGTGCGCTGTGGAAAACGGAATTGAAAACCCAATCTAGAGTTGAGGAACATTTATGACCAGTATAGAATTCAGTGGATTTCTTCTGCATTATATTCTCTTCCTCGTTTCCCCCTGCCTGGTAACACTATGCTCTGACTTGTAGGATGCGTTTGACTTTATCTCCGAGGTGGGTGGCGTTGTTGTGAGAGGGTAGCTTCCTGCTGGGGCTGTTTGAAGGGCTTACGTCTGTCTAATTATATTACATTCTGTTCTGCATATCAAACTGTACAGGCATCCAATGAATTATGGAAATGTCAGATTGAACACAAATTGGCTGCAGCTACGGTGATGGCAGAGGAGGCTGGTGAGGAGAGGACGGCTCATAATCATGAATGGAATTAATGGAATGGTATCAAACACATGGAGAACCAGGTGTTTGTGTTTGATACTATTCAATTGATTCCGTTCCACCCATTACTCTGAGCCCATCCTCCCCATTTAAATTGCAACCAGCCACCATTGAATCCAAATTAATATATGTTTTACTTTTAATCAACGATCTTCAAACAAGATTGAATGAATTGACTCACCGTGCACCTGGGTAATTTGTCTTCATTTACAAATGTGATGAAATATTGGTAAAAAAAAATTTAACCACAATGGCTTGTGTCTGTTGAAGCGATATACAGAATGTTGTAGTAGAAAAGGAGACTGGGATGGGTCGTTACATTTTGTGTTGGTGGTGTGTGGGGTGTGAAACGATCAGAGAGTATTGTTCCTGTGCCATGTTAAATGCAATCCCTGGTTGAGTGGGATTGGCTAGAGCTTGGCGTGAGGTGAGACGACAGCATCGTATAAGCCATTAGGAACAGAGGTGTAGGCTAAGGGAGCCAGAGAGTCTGGAATCGGCTCAGAGGCCCCCTGATCGCGCTTGATAATCATGTTATTCAGAGTACGAGGACATGGTGATGACTGTGGTTCCTGCTCCTCTAGAACTGCCTGATGGGGAGAAAGAGCACACCACAGGAAGAGCTTATGTGGCAGGAGCTGCTCTCTGTTAAGCCAGAGAGAGGGGAGGAGAAGAAAGGAGAGGAGAGGACAGGACAGGACAGGAGAGGAGGGCGGAGGATAGGAGAGGAGAGGAGAGGGGTGGGGTGGGGAGGATAGGACAGGGGAGGAGAAGACGGGGGAGAAGAGGAGATGAGAGGAAGAGCGGCAGGTAGATGGATACCTCTGACACACATTTTCTCTCTTTATCCCAATGGTGCATATCCTTTCCTTAGCACTGGGGAGGTGGTGAAGAGCAGAGAGTGCAGTGTACAGTTAAACTATAGTCCACAGAATTGAGTAAAACTTTGCTTTGATTACACCTTGACTACTAGGGGCACAAACATTACTCACTCAATATATGTGATATTTGTCAGTTTAATTGTAATATTCCATCGGTTGATTTAGTTTTCTCCAAAACAAGTTCTGTTCCATGTTTGTGTAGCCGACATCCAAGGATTGTGCAGATTAGGACAGATGGGAGATGCCCTGAATGCTCAAGGAATGTTGCTTCTGGTTTCTGTCCTTCTGGACATGCTTTTCCCCTGCATCTCCTCACTCTCTTGGCTTGTTTTGATTCCACAGACAAGATTTCTTATGTGAGCCTGAAGCCAGCTTAACAGAGCTAAAGGTCTTCTCAAGTAATATTTCCCCTGTGTACTCGTTTAAAACGTCCTTCTGAGCTCAGTACTCAAGGACAAAGAGGGTGGCGGTATGCATGACGTGTAGCTCATTTGTTTCAGAGAGTGGTACCATGCAGTGTGAGTATGATCATGACAGTCCCAAAGTCCCATCAGCATCAGTGAGAAGTTAAACTCTCTAACATTCTCCCACTAACCAGCTGTCACTGCAACAGTAGAATACCATTACCATGTTTTTGGTTTAAAAACACCACTCAATCTCTACAGCATAGCTATATAGAATACATCCAGGGTGTGTAACGACATGAACTGACAAAGTGTGTGGACGAAACATGGTTTATCACTGGTTTTCCCAGCCAGATGTAGTTCACTGAATCAACACCTGTACTCTTTGACAAGACAATACCAGGGTTTTATTTATTCTCCGTCGACCCCATTGTGCGTCATTGCATTCTCTGTATTATCATTAGCAGGTTGCAGATGTAGGCGCTTGTCCTTCGAATATCACCATGGATTCAGCAGCTGACTCTTCAGTTTTCTGTTCCGTTCCAGGCACACCCAGTGAATGTAAATGGTTCTGAACTATGAATGGCTCTCAGGATCTGACACACTGCACAACCATCCACAGCACTGCAGCGGGAAACACAGGGCCACCGCCATGACGATTACACTGTTCTGGGTTTACATTATTGGCATTGAATTAACAGCATCCCAGCTGTTTGCGCTTTGCACTTCTTATACAAATGCCCCTATTTAATGATTTAATTTCAATACCTGTTCTGTTGATTGTTAGGCTTTAATAGTGTATTATACTCCTACACATCTCATCAGTAGATTCCTTTTTTGAGAGTCATTCATCATGTTAACCTGCCATCTAGACAGGGACCTTGAACATAATTATACCACAATACAATCAAGCATAATTGTAATGAAATATCTGCCCATCTAAAAACGATGCAGAAATGACCCCTTATTTAATTAAATCAATTTGGAATGGACTACCATCCCAGTAATGACTACTACTACCCTTATTAACAATATATACATAGAGAAGAAGAATAGGCCCTTGGAGGAGTGTGTAGCTGTGCATTGTGGGATGATGAGTATGTGGGGATAATTAGGACTGATTGGCGTTCTCCATTCCCCCTGGACTTGACCCCACTCCCACACTGGTCAGCACACTCAGCCCAGACAGGCATGTTAATATGCAGGGGAGGGAAGGTTAGCCGGCAGGGCCCTACATGTCAACACAATCCATTTTAAAACAGCCAGCCTTAAAGTGATTGACAGAATGGGGAGGTCTTATCCTTAGTTATTCTTCTAGAAATACGAGAGATTGTTAAAAAATGCTGAGTGCGAAATGGCTTCATATTCAATCTACAAACAGAGGGAGAGAAGAGATGGGAAGACCAATGCATGAATTGATGGACTTGTCCAAAGCCATGATGGAAATACATAAATGCATCAATAGAGACATTACATTTTGTGGCCAAATGGAATATTTTATCATTGCATGATTTGACTTTTCAGCAGAAGGCAAGTTAAAAGCTAGCACGTTCATCAAAAAAGTATTTTCCACCCAGAAGGCTGCATACAGTATAAAGCATATTTTACTGAATAGTCCAAATGTGGCAGTTATTATAATTAGATCACTTTATGCTTAAGCTGAACTCTCCTTCATAATTGACAATGACCAGGATCTTGATGAAACCATATTTTGCCTATTTCCTCCCAAATACCTAGATTTCTACCTGGGGGAATCTGGTGATTTGTTTGCTGAAAATGTGTGCAAGCATGCCTGAAAGTGGACACAAGTGTGTGTTTCTGTTTTAAACATGCTTGTAGTTATAATCCTGAGGTCATGTGGATTTTCATCTTGAACTGGTTATGAGTTTTGTATATAAATGACTCATACATTTTAAATATTTTCTGGGATTAGTTAGAAAAAAGGAAATGGTCAAACTATCATTACATGGGTGAACTAACACGTATTTGGCCCATCCTGCTCCCCGCATCCTTCCATTCCGATTTGATCAAACAGGAGGTTGCCACGAGAAACAACAAGATGATGACACAGTTAGTTCCTTATTGCAAATTTGCAGTTTATGTGACTGACACAGAGAGCTCTTCGAGTAGTGTACAAGCAGGGAAAAACAGTTAATGTTTGTTCATGTTTGATTTGATGTTATTACTCAAGTCACGTCGACACAACATAGAGAATCTTAGAAGACAGGCGAGAACAGCCATGACTAATGCTAGTTTCTGGTCTTGATTAGGCTACTGCAGGTTCACATTAGCCTAGGCCTATCACAGACCTTATTATCACAGCCCAGGAATAGCCTACCACGGAGAATGGATTGGAGCTTGAAATTCTCGTTCCCCATGTTGAACATCCACTATGGGTTAATTTAGACAAGTCAACATTCAGAATGTACATTCATTTCACCCACTGCAGTCAGATCAACTCGGACTCACGGGTTTACTCCTCATGTGGCAGAGAATCATTTAGCGCAGCTTTAGGACCCAGGGAGTCTGGCTGGCTACCCGTTCCGCTGCAGGAGAAGAGAAGAGGCATGGACAGAGTTGTATGCGCTGCTGTTCCATCTCTGATTTAACTGTTCAATAGATAACGGTCTAGGATTCCCATCTTCTCGAGGATTAGGCTTCTCCAAATAACTGATTTGATTCCAGTATCCGCTCCTTTGTTTTTACAAGCAGAGAAGAAGTACCGATATCCGCTCAACTCGTCCAGTTGGCAGTTATAGTTTTAATTTGCTATTCTATGGTGTTTGCGCTGCGAGGTAACGTGGGCTACACAGGAAAGTTTCTCACATTTTCATATGAGCATGGACCTATTCTTCTTTTGATTTAGACAAGCACACAGACCAGTTAATACCACAGAAATTGGAAAACTTGGTAAGTTGTCATTTATTTGTGAGTTTTACGTGTGTGCTGCACTGTTGGTTTGCTCACAGTATGAGAGATGCAGCTAGTGATGCATTCGTTCCTCATTTGTAGCTCGGCTATGTAGCCTGTCTGGGCAATGTTTTAATGGTGTTTGTTTTTACACATTAGTGTTCTTTCCAAAACGGAACATTTCAGTACATTTAAGGTATATTCCTAATTAGACGATCTTTTTAAACTATATTTTTTTAAGAATCAAAAGAAAGCACACCGCAACCATAAGCCTGTCAGTTATTGGCTACTTCACTGTGTCCCAAAAGGAACTGTAGCCTAGGCAAATGTACATAGGCCTACATACATATTGGTTAAAACATATTCAGGTGTGGACACCGTTTTAACAGCAGCTTGAGATGCATACTGTTCTGGAGCCTCATCATGGCTGTACGGATGCATCCTCTGGCCTTTTGTTTTCATTTCAAACTTTAATTGTTGTGAAATCTGGTACACCCAGCACATGTTTTGTAGTAGTCATTGGTGCCAATGTCATTTATTGTGCGTGTAAAGTTTCCCACTTGTTGTCAATCTTGTGAAATCTTACATCACTGTGTATAAATGGTGAATGTAAACCATGATTGATCATTCTTAGTGAAGCCAGCACGAGCTGGCATAAAAACACAGAGCTGGCATCTTTCTATCCTCCGCAGTCCGTGTGCCCATGGTAGCCTATATGATGCCTCTGCATGTAAACGAGGATGTATACTAGAATGTCCATTTGAACCAAATACAAATAGCCATCGTCGTTTAAAGTGTAAGGAGTTGAGCTGTCCTCTCGGTGAGGTGCTGAAAGTTTCTTCAACTGTCCGCTTGGAGTGTCTTGTCATGAAAGGGAATGAAGTATGACTGACTGTCATTGTAGCAAAGACGCAGGTCTATTTGGACAACTCATTTCCAGCTTTATCTTTATCTTTAAGATTCTCTCGTGTATTTAATGGATTTGGTATGTTTCATTTTGCGTATGACTATGTCCTTAGACACATATTTTCCAATAAAGATATCCAAATATTGAGTCACTTCTTATATAAAAATATACCGGGGGGATGTATATTACTCTGTGCCTGTATTATGCAAATATGTGTATTGCTTTATTTAAAATGTCTACATGTCATATGCATTTAATTCATGCATTTTTCATTGCACGTTGGTGATTTGCAATTACCATATCCCAACAATGTAGCTTGCTGCGTTGAAAGTCATGGATCATACAGGGTATTGCATTGGGGACTATGAGACAATCAATACATTGAGCTACTACAGAAGGCTTTGAATTTCACATGCATACAGTAAGAATGACCTTACTTAGATGTGTCTACCATTATAACCATAGCCTATATAGCATCTTTATGTGGTTGCTTTGCAGGTCATCAATGTGTGGTTTGTTTTGAGTGCAATGTACAATATAAGATGTATTTGATCGTGTATACTCTAGAACTCCATAGCATTGAGTATCACCGAGCAATGAGTTTTGTTGATGTACACTGAACAAAAATATAAACGCAACATGCAACAATTTCAAAGACTTTACTGAGTTACAGTTCATATAAGTCAATTGAAATAAATCTATGGATTTCACATGAATACAGACGCATATGTTGGTCACAGATGCATGACAATGGACCTCAGGATCTCATCACAGTATTTCTGTTAATTCATATTGCCATCGATAAAATGCAACTGTGTTCATTGTCCGTAGCTTATGCCTGCCCATACCATAAACCCACCGCCAACATTGGGGCGCTCTGTTCACAACGTTGACATCAGCAAACCGCACGCCCACACAACACCATACACACTGTCTGCCATCTGCCTGGTACAGTTGAAACCAGGATTCATCCGTGAAGAGCATACTTCACCAGCATGCCAGTGGCCATCGAAGGAGAGAATTTGCCCACTGAAGTCGGTTACGATACTGAACTGCAGTCAGGTCAAGACCCTGGGGAGGAGGACGAGCTCGCAGATGAGCGTCCCTGAGATGGTTTCTGTCAGTTGGTGCAGAAATTCTTTGGTTTTGCAAATCCAAAGTTTTATCAGCTGTCTGGGTGGCTGGTCTTAGACGATCCTGCAGATGAAAATTCAGATATGGAGGTCCTGGGTTGGCGTGGTTACATGTGGTCTGCGGTTGTGAGCCCAGTTGGACGCACTGCCAAATTCTCTAAAACGACGTTGGAGGCGTCTTATGGTAGAGAAAATAACATTACATTTTCTGTCAACTGCTCTTGTGGACATTCCTGCAGTCAGCATGCCAATTGCACACTCCCTCAAAACTTGAGACATCTGTGGCATTGTGTTGTGTGACAAAACTGCACATTTTAGAGTAGCCTTTTATTGTCCCCAGCTCAAAGTTCACCTGTGTAATGATCATACTGTTTAATAAGCTTATTGATATGCCACACCTGTCAGGTGGATAGATGATTTTGGGTTTGGAGAAACACATTTGTGCACAAAATTTGAGAGAAATAAGCTTGTGGAACATTTCCGGCATCTTTTATTTCAGCTCATGAAACATGGGACCAACACTTTACATGTTGCGTTTATATTTTTGTTCAGTATATACAGTACCAGTCAAAAGTTTGGACACACCTACTCATTGAAGGGGTTTTCTTTATTTTTTCTATTTTCTAAATGATAGAATAATAGTGAGGTCATCAAAACTATGAAATAACACATAATAGCACATAAAACAAGTCAAAATATATGTTATATTTGAGATTCTTCAAGCCACCCTTTGCCTTGATGACAACTTTGCACACTCTTGGCATTCCCTCAACCAGAAAAACCCTTGAATGAATAGGTGTGTTCAAACTTTTGACTGGTACTGTATGTCATCTGAGCAAGGGCAGATCATTTCTCTGTGTCTTTCTGTCAAGTAATGCTCAACACTAAGTTCCAGAGCAGCCAATTCTACTGTGACATATTTCTCTTCCCTCAGGGAACCTTGCAATTGCAGTTACATCAAAAGATATACAGTGCATTCGGAAAGTATTCAGACCCCTTGACCTTTTCCACATTTTGTTAGGTTTATGACCCCCATTAATACCTTTACCCCTTTCTCTCTCTCTACTTTATAGAGTTGACTCTTGGAAAGCCTTTGTTAACATAGAGTCTGGTAACATCAGAAGGTGGGAAACGCAACCATATTTCGGTAATCAAACCAGTTGAAAATATGTGTTGGTAATTAAAACCTCTCTAGGCTAGTGTCCCACCTAACCAACATCCAGTGAGATTGCAGAGCGCCAAATTCAAATACAGAAATAGTAATTATAAAAATTCAGAAAACGAAACATATTTTACATAGGTTTAAAGATTAACTTCTTGTGAATCAAACCACGGTGTCAGATTTAAAAAATGCTTTACGGCGAAAGCATACCTTGCGATTATTTGAGAACATAGCCCAGCAGACAAATCATTACAAACAGTAGCCAGCCAAGTAGAAGAGTTACACAAGTCAGAAATAGAGATACAATTAATCCCTTACCTTTGATGATCTTCATATGGTTGCACTCAGAAGACGTTCATTTACTCAATAAATGTTCCTTTTGTTCGATAAAGTCTCTTTATATCCAAAAACCTCAGTTTTGTTCGCGCGTTTTCTTCAGTAATCCACAGGCTCAAACGCAGTCAAAACAGGCAGACAAAAAAATCTAAATTGTATCCGTAAAGTTCATAGAAGCATGTCAAACAATGTTTATATTCAATCCTCAGGTTGTTTTTAGCCTAAATGATCTATAATATTTAAACCGGGCAATAACGTTGTCAATATAAAAGGTAAACAAGAAAGGCACTCTCTCTGGATTGCGCATGAAAAAGCTCTGTGACACGTCAGTGTCCACTCATTCAGACTAGTCTTATTCCCTCATTTATCAGAATACAAGCCTGAAACAATTTCTAAAGACTGTTGACATCTAGTGGAAGGCATATAGGAACTGCAATTTGATAGAAAACTACAAAAAAAAAAAACTTCCTGAATGGATTTTTCTCAGGTTTTTGCCTGTCAAATTATTTCTGTTATACTCACAGACTCTATTGTAACAGTTTTGGAAATGTTAGAGTGTTTTCTATCCCAATCTACCAGTTAAATGCATATCATATCTTTTGGGCCCGAGTGGCAGGCCGTTTCATTTGGGTATGCTTTTTATCCAAAATTCCAAATGCTGCCCCTTACCCTAGAAAAGTTAATGAATATGATGTCAGGTCAGTTGTTGTCTGAGACATTACTACTAATGATAGTATGACATAAACTGTATTTTGGAAAGTCTACACATTCTAGTTATCAGATTCACATGGAATTGTTGTGTAATTTAAATGTTTAAATATGATACTATTTGTGAAAATATTAAATATAATTTTAGCTTCTTAATGAGAGAACGGTATGTCATAGAGTAAACTCTGCTCACTCAGAGGCCCCGCCCAAGTTAACAGACATTGTTTGTAAACTATGAAACACGCCCTTCTCTTCACCACGATATAAACCCGTTGACGAAAATGAAACTTTGTGTTCCGAGGACGGGAGGACGACGGTCAAAACGCTGAAAGGGCTAAGATAAGAACCTAACGAAATTAGCATCGAATTTCAACGATGACGATCGACATGCCGAAAGGATGAATTTCGACTATACCAGCCAGAATATAGCATGAGCATATAGCATGGCAACTTGGTATGAACTTCGAACTCTTATTCACTAAAGAAGTGATACCTCCTAGCCGATTGAGTTAGCCGCAGCAACTGTAAGGAGAGGACAGACAAAGTAACTGTTCTACCACACGATGACGGTACTACAAAGTATTAGTTCTACCACAAGAGATCCATGCTGGACAAACCGGCCTTCTATCTACGACCAACCGGCCTTCTATCTACAACCAAAGTGCAGCTCAGAGTAAATATTTATTGCATTTTCCTTTTCCAAATGGGAGGTTATTTAGAATGCTGTATTTACAATAGCATAGCTGCCTACGGCCCGATAGAGACATAACATCTATTTGTTCCTCAGTCTTCCCGCTCTTTCATTAAAACCCAACCCCCTTTCGTTGTGTAACCAGCCATCAGATCTGTTCAGTCTGCTAGGGACGTTTTCCTTTATGACATAATTTGTAATCAATGTATGATCCATTCTGTGTAGATGTAATTCTGTGTGATTATTTAGGTATTTAGTAAATAAATAATTAAACCAAATTTTGTATTGCTGATTCAACTTGTTAAACCAGGGTTCGTGAAGATAACTAAGAATTTACAACTTTCAGATGAGACTGAATAAGGTGATGATTAAATATTGAAGATAACCAAGATTACCAGGTCTTTAAGAGTTTATTTGGAAGATAACAGCTCTATAAACATTATTTCGTGGTGCCCTGACTTTCTAGTTAATTACATTTACACGATTAGCTTAATCAGGTAATATTAATTACAGAGAAAGTATTTTATAGAATAGCATGTCATATCACTTAATCCGGCATAGCCAAAGACACGACACAGCCTTATTCTAAAATGGATTAAATTCATATTTTTCCTCATCACACTACCCTATTTTGACAACGCGAAAACAGATTTTTAGACATTTTTGCAAATGTATATTATAAAAAACAGAAATACCTTATTTACATATGTATTCAGATCCTTTGCTATGAGACTTGAAATTGAGATCAGGTGCATCCTGTTTCCATTGATCATTCTTGACATGTTTGATTCGAGTCCACCTGTGGTAATTCAATTGATTGGACATGATTTGGAAAGGCACACACCTGTCTATATAAGGTCCCACAGTTGAAAGTGCATCTCTCAGCAGAAACCAAGTAATTTTCTGTAGAGCTCTGAAACAAGAATGTGTCGAGGCACAGATTTTTATTTTTATTTATTTCACCTTTATTTAACCAGGTAGGACAGTTGAGAACAAGTTCCTATTTACAATTGCGACCTGGCCTAGATAAAGCAAAGCAGTGTGACAAAATCAAACAACAAAGAGTTACACATAAACAAACATATAGTCAATCACACAATATAAAAAATATATGTACAGTGCAAATGTAGAAGAGTAGAGAGGTAGGCAATAAATAGGCCACGGAGGCAAAATAATTACAATTTAGCATTAACACTGGAGTGATGGATGTGCAGATGATGATGTGCAAGTAGAGATACTGGGGTGCAAAAGAGTAAGAGGATAAGTAACAATATGGGGATGAGGTAGTTGGGTGTGCTACTCTGTGCTGCTCTGACAGCTGATGGTTAAAGTTAGAGAGGGAGATATAAGACTCCATCTTCAGAGATTTTTGCAATTCGTTCCAGTCTTTGGCATCAGATAACTGGAAGGGAAGTCGGCCAAAGGAAGTGTTGGCTTTGGGGATGACCAGTGAAATATACCTGCTGGAGTGCTTGCGGGGCATTACCTAGCATAGACTTATAGATGACCTAGAGCCAGTGGGTTTGGAGGCGAATATGAAGCGGGGGCCAGCCAACGAGAGCGTACAGGTCGCAAGGGTGGGTAGTATATGGGGCTTTAGTAACAAAACGGATGGCACTGTGATAGACTACATCCAAATTGCTGAGTAGAGTGTTGGAGGCTATTTTGTAAATGACATCGCCGAAGTCAAGGATCGGTAGGATAGTCAGTTTTACGAGGGTATGTTTGGCAGCATGAGTGAAGGTGGCTTTGTTGTGAAATAGGAAGACGATTCTAGATTTAATTTTGGATTGGAGATGCTTAATGTGAGTCTGGAAGGAGAGTTTACAGTCTAGCCAGATACCTAGGTATTTGTAGTTGTCCACATATTCTAAGTCAGAACCGTCCAGAGTAGTGATGCTAGTCGGGTGGGAGAGTGCGGGCGGCAATCGGTTGAAGAGCATGCACTTAGTTGTACTTGCATTTAAAAGCAGTTGGAGGCCTCAGAAGGAGTGTTGTATAGCATTGAAGCTTGTTTGGATGTTTGTTAGCACAGTGTCCAAAGAAGGGCCAGAATTATACAGAATGGTGTCGTCTGCATAGAGGTGGATCAGAGAATCACCCGCAGCAAGAGCGACATCATTGATATATACAGAGAAAAGAGTCGGCCCAAGAATAGAACCCTCGGGCACCCCCATAGAGACCGCAAGAGGTCTGGACAACGAGCCCTCCGATTTGACATACTGAACTCTATCTGAGAAGTAGTTGGTGAACCAGGCAAGGCAGTCATTTGAAAAGCCAAGGCTTTTGAGTCTGCCGATGAGAGTGCAGTGATTGGCAGACTCTAAATCCTTGGCCAGCTCGATGAAGACGTCTGCAAAGTACTGTCTTTTATCAATGGCGGTTATGATATCGTTTAGGATCTTGAGCGTGGCTGAGGTGCAATCATGACCAACTCGGAAACCAGATTGCATTGTGGAGAAGGTACGATGGGATTCGAAATGTTTGGTGATCTGTTTGTTAACTTCACTTTCAAAGATTTTAGAAAGGCAAGGCAGGATGGATATAGGTCTATAACAGTTTTGGTCTAGAGTGTCTCCCCCTTTGAAGAGGGAGCTTTCCAATCTTATCTCAGACGATATGAAAGAGAGATTGAACAGGCTAGGGTCCAGATTGTCTAGGCCATCTGATTTGTAGAGATCCAGATTTGGTTTAGCTGTCTTTGATTTGGGTGAATGTGAAGTGGGGGGGGGGGGGTGGCTTGGGAAGTTGCTACAGGGGGATGTTGGCCGGGGTAGGGATAACCAGGTGGAAAGCATGGCCAGCCGTAGAACAATGGTTATTGAAATGATCAATTATCGTAGATTTATCGTTGTGACAATGTTTCCTATCCCCAGTGCAGTGGGCAGCTGGCAGGAGATGCTCTTGTTCTCCATGGACTTTAGTGTCCCAAAACATTTTGGAATTAGTGCTACAAGATGCAAATTTCTGTTTGAAAAAGCTAGCCTTAGCTTTCCTAACTGACTGAGTATATTGGTTCCTGACTTCCCTGAAAAGTTGCATATTGCGGGGGCTGTTCGATGCTAATGCAGAACGCCACAGGAGGTTTTTGTCCTGGTCAAGGACAGTCAAGTCTGGGGTGAACATAGGGCTATATCTGTTCTTAGCTTAGATTATAGGATGGTCGGGGTGTTAAGTATTTCCCAGTTTAGGTCACCTAACAGTACGATCTCTGAAGATCGATGGGGGGGGCAATCAATTCACATACGGTGTGCAGGGCACAGCTGGGGGCTGAAGGGGGTCTATAACAAGTGGCAGTGGTGAGAGACTTGTTTCTGGAAAGGTACATTTTGTAAAGTAGAAGCTCAAATTGTTTGGGCACAGACCTGGATAGTAAAGACAGAACTCTGCAGGCTATCTCTGCAGTAGATTGCAACTCCGCCCCCTTTGGCAGTTCTATCTTGTCGGAAAATGTTATAGTTAGGGATGGGAATTTCTGGATTTTTGCTGGCCTTCCTAAGCCAGGACTCAGACACGGCTAGGACATCCGGGTTGTCAGAGTGTGCTAAAGATGTGAACAAAACTAATTTAGGGACTTCTAATGTTAACATGCATGAAAGATCTATGGAAGGGAACTAAAAAATGTACATGTGCAAATATTTCTAAATAATTAGTTTAGCTTTGTCATTATGGGGTATTGTGTGTAGATTGATGAGGGAAAAAACAATTTAATACATTTTAGAATAAGGTTGTAACGCAACAAAATGTGGAAAAAGTCTAGGTATCTGAATACTTTCAGAATGCTCTGTATAATACTGGCACTGAGGTTTACAACAGTATAATCAGGCTCATCTATGGCACATCATATATTCATCCAAGTGTTTGAGTGTGTGTGTGGATTCTGTTTGCGCTGACATTAGGATAGCTCGAGGTAGATAATGGCGTCAGAGGAGATGGCTGCCGTTTTACAGGCTCCCAACCAACAGTTCTATTTTGTGTGTTTTTTTTTCGCATTGTTTGTAACTTATTTTGTACATGATGTTGCTGCTACCTTCTTTTATGACTGAATAAAGCTTCTGGATATAAGAACAGCGATAACTCACCTCGAACTGGACAAAGATTTTTCTTTAATAAGTCTGATGCGATGTAAATGCTGCTTCTCCAAGACCAGGTCCAAATCCCTGATTTGCCTGAAGAAAAGACGGGCAAAGATCGGGTGAAGAAAAGGGGGGCGAAGATCGGGGTATCTTTTGAGAATTCATCGGCGAGTGGGTACATCCAGTCTATTGGCCAACGTGCAATCACTGGAGAATAAACTTGATGATCTCTGTTTGAGACTATCCTACCAATGGGACATTAACTTCTTATGGGCAGGTGGGATGTTAGCGTCCCACCTGACCAACATCCGGTGAAATTGCAGAGCCCGAAATTCAAACTACAGAATTATAAATATTTAACTTTCATAAAATCACAAGTGTAATACATCAAAATTAAGCTTAACTTCTTGTTAATCCAGCCGCTATGTCAGATTTCAAAAAGGCTTTCCTGCGAAAGCACACCATGCGATTATCTGAGGACAGCGTCCCGCATACAAAAGCAGGAAAAGCGATATAATAAATGCCTTACCTTTGATAATCTTCTTCTGTTGGCACTCCAAAAGGTCCCAGTTACATCACAAATGGTTCCTTTGTTCGATAATGTCCTTCTTTATATCCATAAAAACTGAGTTTAGCTGGCACGCTTCAGTCAATAATCCACCCAGTTTCCCTCCATCAAAATGCATACAAAATGAATCCCAAACGTTACTAATAAACTTTTCCAAACAAGTCAAACGACATGTATAATCAAACCTTAGGTATCCTAATATGTAAATAAATGATACAATTTAAGACGGAGTATCTTTATTGTCTTTACCAGAGAAAAATATATTCCACGCGCTTGGAAACACTACAGCCAAAATGGGAGCCACCTAGAAAAACTACAATTTCTGGCTCATTTTTCCAAAATCCAGCATGAAACTCTTTCTAAAGAATCTAGTGGAAGCCCTAGGAACTGCAATTTGGGAGGATTTTGGCTTATAATAAAAGTGACAGCCATTGAAAACAGTGGTAGGCTGAATTTTATTTTTTGGGATGGTTTGTCCTCGGGGTTTCCCCTGCCATTTCAGTTCTGTTATTCTCACAGACATAATTTGAACAGTTTTAGAAAATATAGTGTTTTCTATCAAAATCTACCAATTATATGCATATCCTAGCTTCTGGGCCTGAGTAACGCTTTTCATCCGGATGTGAAAATACTGCCCCCTACCCAAGAGAGGTTAACAACTGTTATATCTTATGTTTCACCGAGTCGTGGCTGAAAGACGACATGGATAATATGCAGTTGACTGGGTTTTCCGTGCATCGGCAGGACAGAACAGCTACATCTGGTAAAACAAGGCGTGGGTGTGTGTCTATTTGTCAATAACAGCTGGTGCCCAATGTCTAATATTAAGGAAGTCTTGAGGTATTGCTCGACTGAGGTAGAGTACCTCATGATAAGCTGTAAACTACACTATCTACCTAGAGAATTTTCTTCTATATTTTTTGTAGCCGTCAACTTACCACCACGAACCAATGCTTACACTAAGACCGCACTCAATGAGCTGTATAAGGCTGTACGTATAAGGCCACACAAGAAAATGCTCATCCAGAAGTGGCACTCCTAGTGGCCGGTGACTTTAATACAGGTAAACTTCAATCCATTTTACCTCATTTCTACCAGCATGTCAAATGTGCAACCAGAGGAAACAAACTGTAGACCACCTTTACTCCACACACAGAGATGCATACAAAGCTCTCCCTCGCCCTCCGTTTGGCAAAGCTGACCATAATTGCAAAAATCGCTGAAGTTGGAGACTTTTTTCTCCCTCACCAACTTCAAACATCTGCTATCTGAGCAGCTAACCAATCGCTGCAGCTGTACATAGACTATCGGTAAATAGCCCACCCAATTTACCTACCTCATCCCCATACTGCTTATATTTATTTACTTTTCTGCTCTTTTGCACACCAGTATCTCTACCTGTACATGACCAGCTGATCATTTATCACTCCAGTGTTAATCTGCAAAATTGTAATTATTCGCCTACCTCCTCATGCCTTTTGCACACAATGTATATAGACTCTCTTTTTTTTTCTTTTTTCTACTGTGTTATTGACTTGTTAATTGTTTACTCCATGTGTAACTCTGTGTTGTCTGTTTACACTGCTATGCTTTATCTTGGCCAGGTCACAGTTGTAAATGAGAACTTATTCTCAACTAGCCTACCTGGTTAAATAAAGGTGAAATAAAAAATAAAATACAATTATATCCTCCTGATTCCTGCTTACATGTAAAGTTTAAGCAGGAAGTACCAGAGACTTGCTAAATTCGGAAGTGGTCAGATGACGCGGATTCTATGCTACAGGACTGTTTTGCTAGCACAAACTGGAAAATGTTCCGGGATTCATCCAATGACATTGAGGAGTATGCCACCTTAGTCACCGGCTTCATCAATAAGCGCATTGATGCCGTCGTCCCCACAATGACCGTTCGTACATATCCCAACCAGAAGCCATGGATTACAGGCAACATCCGCACCGAGCTAAAGGCTAGAGCTTCCACTTTTAAGGAGCGGGACATTAATCCGGAAGCTTATAAAAAATTATGCTATGTCCTCAGACGAACCATCAAACATGCAAAGCGCCAATAAAGTACTAAGATTGAATCCTACTACACCGGATTTGGCAGTGCTGGCAAACTATTATTGACTACAAAGGGAAACCCAGCCGCGAGCTGCTGAGTGACGCGAGGCTACCAGACGGGCTAATTGTCTTTTATGCTCGGTTCGAGGCAAGCAACACTGAAGCATGCATGAGAGCACCATCTGTTCCGGACGACTGTGTGATCGCGCTCTCCGTAGCCGATGTGAGCAAGAGCTTTAAACAGGTCAACATTCACAAGGCCGCAGGCCAGACGGATTACCAGGACATGTACTGAGAATGCGCGGACCTGGAGAAAAGGAATACCTACAGTTGAAAGTTTACATACACTTAGGTTGGAGTCATTAAAACTAAATTTTCAACCACTCCACAAATTTCTTGTTAACAAACTATCATTTTGGAAAGATGGTTAGGACATCTACTGTGTGCCTGACACTAGTAATTTTTCCAACAATTGTTTACAGACAGATTATTTCACTTATAATTCACTGTATCACAATTCCAGTGGGTCAGAAGTTTACATACACTAAGTTGACTGTGCCTTTAAACAGCTTGGGAAATTAGAGAAAATTATGTCAAAGCTTTAGAAGCTTCTGATAGGCTAATTGACATCATTTTAGTCATTTGGAGGTGTATTTGTGTATGCATTTCAATGCCTACCTTCAAACTCAGTGCCTCTTTGTTTGACATCACAGGAAAATCAAAAGAAATCAGCCAAGACCTCAGAAAAAAAATTGTAGAGCTCCACAAGTCTGGTTCATCCTTGGGAGCGATTTCCAAACGTCTCAAGGTTTTACGTCCATCTGTAGAAACAATAGTACGCACCTATAAACACCATGGGACCACGCAGCCATCATACCGCTCAGGATGGAGATACGTTCTGTCTCCTAGAGATGAATGTACTTTGGTGCGAAAAGTGCAAATGAATCCCAGAACAATATGTGAAGATGCTGGAGGAAACGGGTACAAAAGTATCTATATCCACAGTAAAACGAATCCCATATCGAGATAACCTGAAAGGCCGATCAGCAAGGAAGAAGCCACTGCTCCAAAACTGCCATAAAAAAGCCAGACTACGGTTTGCAACTGCACATGGGGACAAAGATGGTACTTTTTGGAGAAATTTCCTCTGGTCTGATGAAACAAAAATAGAACTGTTTGGCCATAATGAACATCATTATGTTTGGAGGAAAAAGGGGGATGCTTGCATGCCGAAGAACACCATCCCAACCGTGATGCACGGGGGTGGCAGCATCATGTTGTGGGTTGTTTTACTGCAGGACAGACTGGTGCACTTCACAAAATAGATGGCCTCACGAGGAAGAACAATTATGTGGATATTTTGAAGACATCAGTCAGGAAGTTAAAGCTTGGTCGCAAATGGGTCTTCCAAATGTACAATGACCCCAAGCATACTTCCAAAGTCGTGGAAAAATGGCTTAAGGACAACAAAGTCAAGGTATTGGAGTGGCCATCACAAAGCCTTGACCTCAATCCTATAGAACATTTGTGGGCAGAACTGAAGAAGTGGTTGTGAGCAAGGAGGCCTACAAACCTGACTCAGTTACACCAGCTCTGTCAGGACGAATGGGCCAAAATTCACCCAATTTATTGTGGGAAGCTTGTGGAAGGCTACTCGAAATGTTTTACCCAAGTTAAACACTTTAAAGTCAATGCTACCAAATACTAATTGAGTGTATGTAAACTTCTGACCCACTGGGAATGTGATGACAGAAATAAAAGCTGAAATAAATCATTCTCTCTACCATTATTCTGACATTTCACATTCTTAAAATAAAGTGGTGATCCTAACTGACATAAGACAGGGAATTTTTACTAAGATTAAATGTCAGGAATTGTGAAAAACTGAGTTTAAATGTATTTGGCCAAGGTGTAATTTAACATTCCGACATCAATTGTATGTGAGCATGCTCTTCATTGACTAAGCTTAGGACCATAGGACTAAACAGTTCCCTCTGCAATTGGATCCTGGACTTCCTGACGGCCAGCCCCCAGGTGGTAAGGCTAGGCAACAACACATCTGCCATGCTGATCCTCAACACAGGGGTCCCTCAGGGGTTCTGGCTAAGTCCCGTCCTGTACTCCCTGTTCACCCTTGACTGCGTGGCCAAGCACGACTCCAACACCATCATTAAGTTTGCTGACGACACAACAGTGGCCTGATCACCGACAAGCATGAGAGAGGGAGGAGGTCTGCCTGGAAAAAATCTTCTCCCTCAACGTGACCAAGACATAAGAGCTAATTGTGGACTACAGGAAAAGGAGGGCTGACCATGCCCCCATTCACATCGACGAGGCTATAGTCCAGCGGGTCAAGAGTTTCAGGCTCCTTGGTGTCCACATCACCAACAAACTATCATGGTCCAAACACACCAAGACGGTCGTGAAGAGGGCACGACAACTCATTTCCCCCCTCAATAGACTGAAAAGATGTGGAATGGGTCCCCAGATCCTCAAAAAGATCTACAGCTGCACCATTGAGAGCACCCTGACCAGTTGCATTACCGCCTGGTATGGTAACTGCTTGGCATCCGACCATAAGGACTCCAGTCACCCAAGTCATAGACTGTTCTCTCTGCTACTGCATGGCAAGCGGTACCGGAGCACCAAATCTAGGTCCAAAAGGCTCCTTAACAGCTTCTACCCCCAAACCATAAGACTGCTGAACAATTAATAAAATGGCCACCCGGACTATTTTCATTTACATTTTTACACTGCTGCTACTCGCTGTTTATTATCTATGCATAGTCACTTTACCCCTACCTACATGTAAAAAGGATAGAGTTAAATTTTTTATTAAAAGTAAAAACAATAAAATAACAATAACGAGGTACCGGTACCAACAGGGTACCGGTACCTCGTGATTGTTATTTTATAGTTTTTACTTTTTATAAAAAATTTAACTTTAGTTTACTTACTAAATATTTTCTTAACTCTATTTCTCAAACTACATGCTTGGTTAAGGGCTTGTCAGTAAGCATTTCACGGTAAGGTCTACCTACACCTCTTGTATTCGGCGTATGTGACAAATCAAATTTGATTTGATTTGAGGTCTCATGTTTGTGCCAAACTTTTAGAATCTTCTGCTCTGAGACCCCCAAAGTGTGACCACTACTAATCCCACCGGCTGAATTCCTTCTGGATTAGGATTTAAACACGGCTGCAGGGATTTCTGTGGTCAGGTGGACCAGTCAGTCTGCTGTGAAATCACACTTTTTACCCTTGCTCTGCTTCCTCATGCAATCAAGCTCTGGTGTGATCTTAGAGGAATATGTTACTCACTTCAATGAGTTCAGCATTTTGGAGACACTTTCTTGACGAATCCAAACACGCCTTCTACAGACCTGAACAACCATATCCTGATTTCCCATCAGTCTGTCTCCACTTTCTCCTTTCTCCTTCTCTGTGCTGCTATGACCTTCTCCACTGGACTGTGAGCAGTAGCCTGTAAACTCCTACTTTTCTGTTGACTTTACTGGTGATCCATGAATTGCAGGTCCCTCACCCTCATTGGCTAAAAACAACAACTAACAAAAGTAATCGTTTTTTGTTCAACAGCACTAGAAACATTGGTTACGTTGTGGTAGGCAACCCATCTGTCTAGAGACTGTTACAATACTTTTTCTGAAAACATATTTCTTAATAGCAATTAAGCTCTGAAGTGCAGACAATTTTTACACTGGAAAGTAAAGTTTTATCAAAGACCCAAGTCAATAGAATATATTTATACATTTTAATATGCTGTAAAAAGTATGAGACATCAATCTGATTATAGAATTGACTCATCTTTATTGCCTGCCGGGCTGTGAGGTGTAGAGCTCTCACCAAGGTGATGGAATATCCATCCCGCTACATGTGAATCTCATTGAATTCCAATAATGTCTGAGTATGCATTATTTATGGCAAAATAATGCGATTAGGTTTTTTGCAATGGAGAGGGCTTCTCTGTTTTTGTAATGGTTTTATGAAAGGTGTGAACACTGTGAGCCTATGTTGCACAGAAATTATAATTCCATTACATTATTGATTGATGTGAATCTTCTGTTCCCCCGCTTATTTTATTGTCAGTGCAAATATTTTCTGCCAGATTAGTTGTCCTGAGGATATTTCTCAGGTGTAGTCTTCTTACTCTGCCCTGTCTGTCAATGTGGCTTGGCTGTGTCCACTGCAGGCTTCTAGGCCCAATCTGTTGATGTTCCAACCAGAACATATTGGATCACAATCGAGCTGAATGGTCCCGAAACACGAGCAGAGATACACGATGGAAGCTAGAGGGAAAGAGAGAGATATGAGGAGAATGAAACTCACATTACTCTCTTGCCAAGCGTATGTGTGATTGTTGGACATGGCTGGTGGGTGTGCCCACAGTGAAGCCCTGGCTGTATCTCTCATTGCCTGGGTACATCTCTATGATCCAGAGAGGCAGACCAGATATACCTCAATGGTAAATCTAAGGCTTATCAGGCCGACTAGGAATGTAGGTGTGTGGCAGCCAAAGGAGAACATCAGCAGATTTCATCTGGCAGGATTAGTGATATTTGGAAAAGAGAGACAGCTAAAAAGATTTAGATATCGAATTCATTGGGCAAAACCAACAACAATGAGAGCTTTGCCCGTAAGGATTCTGTGAAAGGTATACAAGTTTTGGTGCATACAATTACAGCTTCAGCTGTCGTTGGGACATTGCCTTTACAAAGTTGTTGTTTAATTTGTCTTCTATCTGTGTGGAAGGAACTTGGTATTGAACATTGTATTGCCTGAAGTTAATGCTCTATTTCTTGAATTGGTAAAACTATACCTCAAACTGCACTGACAATCGGCATCTTTCCTAAAACAAAATTGTATCAACAGGTGCAGGTGGGGAAACAATGGGGGAAGTGAATATTGTTCCTCATCCTCAAATGACTGTCCAGATGTTTGAATGGCCTGAAGGCTGCTGCCAATTTATTTATCCTGTTTTTTCATTGCAAGGCTGTACTGCTGTGATAGGAACTTGATGATGATGTGTGCTCTGAGGTGGTCTGTCTGATTGAAAACCTTTCGTCTCCTGTCCTCCACGGCTCATCACCATAGCGCCCCTGAGGCTGTGGGCCTGACATGAGGGAGACCCTGTTCACTTTGACCCCCCTGACCCTCTCCTGCAGGGAGTCCAGTACTGGGGGCTGGTGGCAGGTCTCATTACTTCTATATAATACCATGTGTATGCCATGTCTGTCTTCATGTCAACCTCTGTGGTGAGTCAATTAGTCAGATCTGGAGCAAGAATAGTAGGACCGGAGTGAATGGTCTGGTCGGACACATCTGCACAGCAGGTGGCAGCCATGCTAGAAAAACTAGAAAGAAACTATGGAAAGCCATATTCAACAATTCTAGCTATATGGAGGGTGGATTTACGAAGAGGGGTCTGGTGAAACCCCCCCCACTTGTCAGGTGTTTTTATCAGAGTGTTGTTAAATCCAACCGGCTTTTCTTCATCACGTTTTGAGATCATTGTGGTTTCCTTTTGAAATCAAAGCTTTAGTCTTGTACTGCTTTAGTCTTGTACTGCTTTAGTCTTGAACTGCTTTAGTCACTGTACTGAATTCTTAACAAAGTGATGAAGAATACGATATATTTTTAATCAGACCACTCCTGCAGAAGAATAAGGACTGATAGTGACTGAAGAAGAGAACTGGATGAACAATTGGCTGAAAAAGAGAAGAGAGGATGATGGAGGAGTGAGGTAAGAGGGTGAATGAAATGAAGGGGGTGATCAGAGGCCAGGAGAGAGGATGATGGAGGAGTGAGGTAAGAGGGTGAATGAAATGAAGGGGGTGATCAGAGGCCAGGAGAGAGGATGATGGAGGAGTGAGGTAAGAGGGTGAATGAAATGAAGGAGGTGATCAGAGGCTTGGATGAAGGCATCTCTTTGCTAGTTCTCAAGGAGAAATTCAGTCCTCGGGAAAATCCGCCAGCAGCACTGCATGAAGATTAATACCGTGTTTTTAAACACCTTAAGTTTGCCTTCCTAAAACATAACACTGTGTGTGTGTGTGTGTGTGTGTGTGTGTCAGCCTCTCTCTGTTACACATCTTCATTGTTTAGCAGCAGCCAGCTCTCTCTATGCTACTCCCTCTGTGACTGTGTTAGGTTCATTGTCAACCACCGGCCCACACAGTCATGCTACTTCTAGTAATCTCTTCATTTCACAGACATCAATCTAATGTACCATTACAGAGCTATTTGCTGATGATCTCAATCACTGCTTCAGGGTGGTACTGCTATATGGGATGTTATTGAAGCTTTTTCCACCTTTGAATTATTTTGTCATTACAGTAATTTGTTTCAGGGTAAAGTGGTTAGTAAACACATGTAATAAAGTGTATCCGTCTGCAGCATGTGTTTCGGTTTCGTGTTAGAAGCTCTCATCCTGTCCCTTCCACCGCTGCCTGTCTTCATACCACAGTGTCATTTCACACTGACCAAACCTCCTGTGTCAGCACCTGTTTTCTAAACACATCCAGCATTTGGAGAAATATCTTTGCTCTATCATTTTGTGTTTCTACAAGCGGCAAGGTGCTGCATAATTTAGCAGGTTATAATGTCATAAAACAGCTTGTGTCCCTGCGGGGGTGCTGGGCTGTAATTGGGGTATTTTTCATCCCTGCCCGGCGCTTTTAATTACAGGCTTTTAAGTCGGGACTGTCCTTCCTGCGGCCTGGAACTGGGTGAAGCGAGGGGCTGAGGCTGCTCTGTGGCAGAGAGAACCATATCTCTCCCTGGAGAGGACTTCCCTGCCCTTCATCCTCTCCTGCCTCAGCACCCTCTTCTTCCTTCTCTTCCTCATCCTCCTCCTCTTCCTCCTCCTCATCCCTCTCCTCATTCCTCTTTCTCAAAGAGCTGGTGGCTCACCACTAGCTCACCCCTGCTCTACTCTACTTATCAGTGTGCAGAGGGAAAGACTCTCACATGATAACACGACAAAGGAGATGGGATGAGACACGCTCTCAATCTTCAGCCTTGACACGAGCTCCCACATACCTGGGTGAATATCACCGGCAAAGCAGTCTGATAAAACAAGCATAGGGATTTGAATAGATAAGTAATCCACCAAGAACAACCAAAGAGACAGTCACATCAAGGTCACATTTGTGTCGTCCATATTGACTAGGATTCACTATTTCCAATATGGACACTTCTGTGTTTGCATTGTTCTTTGTGTTTGGTGGGTAAATGTTTGTCTCGCCAGATATCCTCCAACATAGAGGAGGATATGGTCCCTGGTCAGCAGTGGCTGCTTGTGGCTGCTTGTCTGATGTCAATACCTAGCTCCAAACTGGATTAGGAAGAGTACACAATGTCGTCTAGAACACTGGTTCTCAATCCTGGGAACCCAAAGGGGTGCACATGTTTGTTTTTGCCCTAGCATTACACAGCTGATTCAAATCATCAACTCATCAAAAGGCTCTGATGATTGGAATCCGGTGTGTAGTGCTAGGGCAAAAACAAAAATGTCCCCAGGACCAGGTTTGAGAACCAGTGGACTCTAGACAGAATTTGTCCATTCTTCTCAGATGCCCCCTCAGATGTGCTTACAGTGTTATAATTTAGACCTATTCTATTAACCAGATCTGATGCAGAAGTCAAAATGTGTGTCTGCCTGCCTGTCTGTCTGTGTCTGTCTGTCTGTCTGTCTGGGGATGAGGGATCAGCTGGAGGCTGTAGCAGTGATCAGGTCAACAGTGAGGTGGCCTGGGGGCTGGCATCCAGCAGAGACAAAGTCAAGGACAAAAGCACTAAAGGTGCAAGGCAAGTACAACAGACCTCCATATACAGTATATAGAGCTACAAGCCATGAGTACTGTAGATTAGTCTATGTAATAGAAAGGATATAAAGACCTGGTTACAGTGTGAGACCAGACCTACATCGGCTGGTGTGCGTCCACGTGCTCCGTGCGATCGATGCGTGTGTTAGTGATGGTTCAGTATGGCCTGGCTGGTGGATGACGGTTGCCTCTCTAATTACCTGGAGATAGAGATTGCTATTCATGGTGAGGGACAGGGGAATAGCCCTCCTCGGGGTGGCTCCCCCAGGCTGCATGGCTTTGAGGATTGATGTGGGCAAATGTGCACAAAACAGATGCTGCCTCATGATTTCTGAGCATACTAATGACGGCAAGCACTACCAGGCTATCTTTCACCCTCTTTAACGGCCTCCCAGCCTGATTTAACATCTGGTTTTACTGACTAAGCAGTGGTTTTCATCTCTAGTCTGCTGATCACCACTGGCTATAGCTCATTTATAAAGTAGCTGTACGTTAGACAGTGCCATCTCTGTATAGTAATATAGGCCAATGCCAGGGAGAGATAGATAAAAGCCTGTCGTCATGCGGTTTGCATCAGGAGACAGAGAACCACCATAGCACGGCGAATGTGTATAGACTTTCTCATCAGACTACTACTTCAGGACCTCACGCCGAACAGGCAGAAATGAGCAGTGGAGGAAAAAGTACTCAATTGTCATTCTTGAATAAATGTAAAGATACCTTAATATAAAATGACAATAAAATACTACTTGAGTGAAAGTCTAAAAGTATTTGATTTTAAATACCTTTAAATATCAAAAGTAAATGCAACTGCTAAAATGTACTTAAGTATCAAAAGTAAAAGTATTACTCATTTACAATTCCTTATATTAAGCAAAGCAGACGGCACCATTTTTTATATATTTTTATTTATTTACGGATAGCCAGGGGCACACTCCAACTCTCAGACATCATTTACAAGTAAAGCATTCGTGTTTAGTGAGGCCGCTAGATCAGAGGCAATAGGGATGATCAGGGATGTTCTTGATAAATGAGTGAATTGGACCATTTTCCTGTCAAGATGTAACGAGTACTTTTGGGTGTCAGGAAAAATGTATGGAGTAAAAAGTACATAATTTTCTTTAGGAATGTAGTGAAGTAAAAGTGAAAGTTGCCAAAAATATAAATAGTAAAGTAAAGTACAGATACCCCAAAAACGACTTCAGTAGTACTTTAAAGTATTTTTACTTAACTACTTTATACCACTGGAAATAATCAATGGCGATGTGGTGTTTTTACTCCGCTGTCCTGCCTGTGTGTCCATTCTGGCTGTGTTTAAGTGTGTGACAGGACAGGGCGGTCCAGGAGGCTGGCTCTAATTCCCTGTGCTATCTGTCAGGGCCCTGTCCCGCAGAGCTCTGACAGAGGAGGCTATTGTTTTCCCATCGTGGTGGCCCAGCTCCCCAGGGAGAGGCTGGTCTGCCTGGCTGTGTGACTGACAGCTCCGTAAACACACTCAGCCACCTGCCTGCCGTGGGGTGACAGAGTGAAAGATCACGCGCTGACGCTCTAGCCCACCCTAGCCCGAGCCATGCCTCTTTGTTTGTCCCTCCTCCAGCTCTCAGACGTGACCTGTTCCACTCACCTTCACCTGACACATGAGGTCAAAGTTCAGCTGCCGGCAGTAAGGTCATTACTAACCTCGGCCCACCCTGGAATACACAGAATAAGAGAAGCAACACCCCCCCCCCCCCCCCCCGTCAATCCATTGCCTTAACCTCAATCCCATGTGCTTTTTCTTTTCCTTTGATATTTTCAGTATTTCCTGATGCACTCTATTAGTTCCTTTAATCTAATATCCAAATAACAGTGCAGGGTGTTGTGAGGGCATGGGCTGGCCTACATCTATGTATGTACCTATGACGAATGAGTGTGCCGGTGTAGTTCTCCTCTCCTACCAGGCAGATCTCTCCTCGTCTCCTGTCCTCTCTCCTCCCAGGCAGCTCCTATCCTCTCTTTCCAGGCAGCTCTCTCCTCTCCTCCCAGGCAGCTCTCTCCTCTCCTTCCAGGCAGCTCTCTCCTCTCCTCCCAGGCAGCTCTCTCCTCTCCTACCAGGCAGCTCTCTCCTCTCCTCCCAGGCAGCTCTCTCCTCTCCTTCCAGGCAGCTCTCTCCTCTCCTCCCAGGCAGCTCTCTCCTCTCCTCCCACGCAGCTCTCTCCTCTCCTTCCAGGCAGCTCTCTCCTCTCCTTCCAGGCAGCTCTCTCCTCTCCTTCCAGGCAGCTCTCTCCTCTCCTCCCAGGCAGCTCTCTCCTCTCTTCCCAGGCAGCTCCCTCCTCTCCTCCCAGGCAGCTCTCTCCTCTCCTTCCATGCTGCTATCTCCTCATCTCTCCTCCCAGGCATCTCTCTCCTCTCTCTCTACTCATCTCTCCTCCCAGGCAGCTCTCTCCTCTCCTCCCAACCTCTGCTCTCTCATCTCCTTTCCTCCCAGGCAGCTCTCCTCTCCTCTCTCTTATTTTTGATGTAGAGTCAGGATCATCAGGCAAAGCCATCTATTTACATGAAGGGCAGGAGACAGGAATGCCCTTTGTCTGTCTGTCTGTCTGTCTGTCTGTCTGTGCGTGTGCATGCGCCATTGAGTATCAATCAAGTGTGCCTGGAGGCAATTTCTTGTCCATTTTCTTCCAACATCATTTTTTTTTTCGTCAACCACACACACACACAAACACACATGCACGCACGCACGCAAGCACGCACGCACACATGCACACACACACACACACACACACACACACAAAGTCTGTGGAGGCTCACACACACTTTTTCAACACATTGTATTGATTGATTCTCATCTCTCTCTTTCTTTCAGTCTTTTGGGTCTGTATGACCTAAATGGAACAGCAGGAAGTAATCATCTGTTTGGAGTAGTAACCTCTGGAATACATTCACTCCTGTCAAACATACAATCCCTCTGAGAGATTGGCCCAAATTACTGTTCCTTGTTTCGGGGGGGGGGGGGGGGGGGGGGGGGCTTTTTGCACCCAAGTGAAGGACCTATTTTACCCCTGCAGAGCTCTCATCTGATCTGTCCTCAACAGTGCCACTCGCCTTTGTCCCTTTCTTTTAATCCTTAAATGACACCATTCTCTTTTCTCTTCCCTCCAGCAACCTTATTTTGGAGAAATAACTTTCTTTATAAATCATCAAAAGTCAATGGATATGTCCTCCAGGATGATTCACTTAATGTTTTATAATTGCAATGCTGCGCCTCAGGAGACTTTTAAATTAGATATGAAAGTGCATTGATTAGAAGTCGTGTTTTTATTTACAATGTATAAAAAAAAGATGGTGCAATGCATCAATTCGTAATAAGTTGTTTATTATTGGGACATCTTAAAGTATTTATAGTCATATTTATTTTTGATTAGTAATGTCTGTCAGAAAAAGTGATGAAAAGATTACATCAAATATATCCTTCACCTTCCCACACAACAGTTTGGTGCTCTGTATGTAACATATCTATATTTAGTTACAGTAAGAGCGTGTATCCTCTCAGATTCATGTTTATGTTTTCATCAACAGTGTCTGAAAATTAACACTTTAAATTCCACATGCACATAAACCCTGTTTCTCAAGGAAAATATCATCTATTTGATTAAGGTTAGGAAGGTGTTTTGAAGATAGCCAGAGAAAACGACCACCTCCTATTGAGGTGTATTCTGCAGTGTGCCGCTAGCACTGCAGATTGACTCTCCTTCCTCTTTTTTTTATTGTTCTGTTAAGGATTTTTACCCACAAGGACATGACCACGGTCACAACTGGGCTTTTTGGTATCATGGCACTCTCTCCGTTGCCTATCTGGACCCAGTCTGAAAAGCTTTAAGGATGACTAAAAAAAATGAAATGATCGAAGGCCACGCCATACCCTGTAATTACTGTTGCACATAGGTGTTTTATCTTTTAGAATTGATCTAATTTATTCATATAATGAATTTATTCCATATACGTTAGCTATTCAATCTGGAATTACAATATGTATAAGGCCAGTGGAGGCTGCTGAGGGGAAGACGACTCATAATAATGGCAGGATTGGAGTAAATGGAATGACACCAAACCATGTGTTTGGTGTATTTGATACCATTCCACCGTTTCCGCTCCAGCCCGTCCTTCCCAATTAAGGTGCCACCAACCTCTTGTGTATAAGGTACATTTGGGTTACTAGTGTTGATATGATCGGGACTTGGGACTATGCATAAGTGTTGTGGTTTGTGAAGGGATAGAATATTGTTGAATTCCTGGTTGAAGTTGAGTTCACTATCAAGCTCCTCTAGATTGAATACAAAACATATTCATTTTTAATTACAGTTATTTTCAAGGGTACTTGGAATAGTTCACCAAATCTCTTTCTGTAGAGTTGTATTCCATTTGCATCTATTTCCATGGCAAGCAGGCCTGCTCTTCCCTGAGAATGTATAATGTACTGCCTGCCGGTGGTCACAAAGGGAGAGGAGGAGGGAGAGGGACCTCCGGGCCACCTGACCTTAGACCCCACCCCTGCTCCCTCCACCCGCTGCTCCTCCTAGTCCACCATACCCTTTCCCACCTAGCCTCCCGACATCTCTCAGCCCACACCCACCCGCTCTCGGGTTACTGAGGATGATGGGGAACCAACCAGGTTCAGACGTCATTTACTCAGGTCACACCATCTGATGTGTACAGACCCAGTGAGGAAGGTCAGGCCCGTCAGAATCCCATCACATGTGGGATTCCTTCCTTTTGTAGCTAGTGGGGTAGTTTGAGTGTGTATCTAATACTCAGGGGGTCAGGAGGAGACAGTAACAAGGGCAGCGTCTCAGAAGGCCACGGGCTGCAGTCTCTAATTTAACCGCAAAGGTTCCAGTGTTGCGCAGTTGGTAGAGCGAGACACATACAACACCAGGGTTGTGGGTTCAATTCCCACTAGGGACCTGCACAAAAATGTATGCATTCACTTCTGTAAGTTGCTCTGGATAAGAGCATCTGCTAAATAAGAGCAAATGTAAATGATGACAACACATGAACTACTCCCTGCCAGCACAATCACCCTCCCTGCTACTGTACTGTAATAATCCAGTTGATAATGTCCACTATGCAGAGTGTGAGTGGAAATGAAATTTTGTCAAGTGTGAAAGTTTTCCTCACTGCAACACAATGAATATTCAGTTCAGCGTCCCCATTGTTTGCCTGCCGCACTCAGATAAACACAGAGGCATGAATCAGGAAATGTCCCAACGTTGTATAAAACAAATACTGTAGATAGGGAATAAGGATGACAGGCTCTGTAATTACCAATTTAACTTGCCAAGCACAATTGTGTCATTCTACCCAACATGAAGAGAAAAGAGAAAGTAAATGGGAGTGTATAAAGGTAACAAGATGTATATAGTGGTATGACACACACACACACACACACACACACACACACACACACACACACACACACACACACACACACACACACACACACACACACACACACACACACACACACACACACACCCCCCCCCCCCCCCCCCCAAGGGGACAAAGCAAAAGTGTTAGTTCACTTGGATGCACACATCCCGGTTTTGACCCTGTGTCCTAATTGGTGCAGACAGAGAGAAGCTCTGACTGCTATTGCAGCAGAATACTCTTCCTCTGCCTGTACTCTAATTAACTAGAAAACCTAGGAGCTTAGTAATCTCTGGATTTTGGGGTATCATCATGTATTAACTTTAAATAAGCTTGTGTGCCACGCTAGCTAATTAGATTAATAGACGCTTATAGACACTTTTCTTTCTGGATAATATGAACACATTTTACAAAAGCTCAAATCAGTCAGTCTGGTTAATTGCAGTGTGTGTGACAGCTGTAATTGGAGATATAGCGCAGCACCGGCGCCTGCTCCTGTGTGTGACGTGTATCTGTCTAGATCAGGGACATGTAATGGAACCCTCATTGAGAGATGATGTGCTCTGCTATCCAGTCGGAACACAGATCAACATGGCAGAGAGAAGGCTGTGGAAGCACATAGGTATGTTCAGCACCACTGCACCTGTCCGTCACCAGGGAGACGGGATGAAGAGCACATGCTGGTTGACATTTCCTGCTGTGTGTATGGTGGTGGCTGTTGGTAATACGTGATGTGTTCCATGTCACAGATGTGCTGTGTGCTTGTTATTTTCTGGAGCATGAAGTTACAGCAGGTCAGGTGTGTTGAATATTGGTCCTCTGTAGCATAGTTGGTAGAGCATGGCGCTTGCAACGTCATGATAGTGGGTTCAATTCCTGGGACCACCTGTAAATAAAATATATTTGGCTTATATTATATAATTGTCCCCAGTTGGTAATAGACTGGTCATAAAGTAGTGAAGGCCTATGTTGTAGGTAGAACAGAGAACCTGTTATATGTAGATACCTCCATAGTAGAGGAACCATTATATATAAGGCTCAACATCACTGTGCTGTGTGAACTGTGATTGACAATTCCTTTTCTGACCCAACAAAACTTTATTCAGTCAGAACGGAGCCAGAAGGCCTCCCTTTGTTATACTGGAAAAACACATGGCGAACTTCACCTGTCAGACAAATGGTAAGTAATTGAACATAATCCACATTATGTGCATAGAGAGTGTGTGAATAGAAGATGAAGGGGATCAGCTGGAGAATAAAGTCAATGAGATGTCAGGAGGAAGTGTGGCGGTGGCCAGATTGCCTAGCGGACGCCTCCAGCCATGTCTCCTTTGAGTCTGCCGGTGTGTTTCTCTGCGATGTTTATTTCGCTTCAGGCTCTCTCTGACAGGTGTGGTGGGGATAGACGCTTCTCAAACAGAGGTTATAGGAAAGTACATCAACGTTTGTATTCTAGGGAATAGTATCTACATAGTGTCCTTGATGGAATTATTCTAATACAGCAAAACATTGTGTATTATTGATTAACTGTTGTCAAACCAACAAAATCAGTAAACTGTCATGATGTTGGCCTGGGGGTAGGTTTATGACAGTCATAAATAACTCTTCCCCCCTTTTTCCTCTCTCTACCCTACTGATGTTACATTTGCAAAACCCTTGGTTAACGTAGAGATTCTGGAAACATCAGAAAGTGGGGGGAAATGAACTATATTCTGGTAATCTGACCAATTGAACATATGCGGTGGTACTTAATGAATATGATATCAGTTCGGTTGTCATCTGAGACATTCTCATCAATGATAAGATGACATAAACTCTACAGTGGACAGTCTACACATCAGAGTTATCGGATTCACATGGAATTGTTGTTCAATTTAAATGTTTGAATATAAAATTATTCGTGATGGGATGAAATGTGATTTTAGCTTCTAAAATGTGAGATTTGGGTTTTTCATAAGGTAGGGCTGCTCAATCAGTGGCCCGCCCCTGTGAAGGGACATGTGCTATAAAACGTTTTAAACACGCCCCCCTCTCCATTCCTATATAAGCCCTTGATGACAATATAACCTCCTGTTCCGAGGACGTGAGGACGATGGTACGATGTCAGAATGGTTCAAATAATAACTACAGAACAAAGCCAACATCAGCGTGAGCTTTGGTTGCGAATGGTATGAACTTTGAACTCTTATTCACTACAGAAGTGATACCTCCTAGCCGTTGAGTTAGCAACAGCCGCTGCAAACGCAGGTTAGGAAGGAACAGACAGAGTATCCAGTCTACCACACAACGACGTATCCAATTTACCAGCAGAGACATTCTTCAAAGGACAAAGGACTCGGTTGGGCAACACGGCCTTCCATCTACCACCAACCTACCGAAGCGCAGCTCAGAGTAAATATTTATTGCATTTTCCTTTTCCAAATGGGCTGTAATTTAGAATGCATAAGATACTGTATTTACGATAGCACAGCACACCAGCCCCTTTTCTTTTGTGTAAACAGCTGTCGTATCTGTTCCGGCCGCTAGGGACGTTTTCCTTTATGATGTAATTTGTAATCAAGTTATGATTTAATTATGTGTAGGTGTAATTCTGTGTGATTGGTTAGGTATTTAGTAAATAAATAATTAAACCCAATTTTGTATTGCTGGTTCAACTTGTTAGCCAGGGTTCGTGCAGATAACCAAGAATTTACAACTTTAAGATGAGACTGAATTAAGATGACGATTAATATAAAATACTATTGATGTAAAATATTACTAGGTCTTTAAGAGTTTATTCGGAAGATAACCTCTTGCGACGAGCAATCCCGTATCCGGGAGCGTAATCATAGCCTCAAATGCATTAGCATAACGCAGCGGACATAAATACCCCTAGTAACTTTTCCTATTCATGAAAATCGCAAATGAAATGAAATAAATATATTCAAACACAAGCTTAGCCTTTTGTTAACAACACTGTCATCTCAGATTTTCAAAATATTCGTTACAGCCAACGCTAGACAAGCATTTGTGTAAGTTTATCATGGCATAATGCTATGCTAGCTCTGCTGGCAGCAGGCAACATTTTCACGAAAATAAGAAAAGCAACCAAATTAAATCATTTACCTTTGAAGAACTTCGGATGCTTTCACTCAGGAGAATCCCAGTTAGATAGCAAATGTTCCTTTTTTCCCAAAATATTATTTTTGTAGGCGAAATAGCTCCCGTTTGTTCATCATGCTTGGCTGAGAAATCGACCGGAAAATGCTACCATTACAACGCCAAACTTTTTTCAAAATTAACTCCATAATATCGACAGAAACACGACAAACGTTGTTTAGGATCCATCCTCAAGGTGTTTTTCTTAACATCTATTCGATAATATATCCGTCGAGGCAATTGGTTTCTCATAAGAAGCGATTGGAAAAATGGCTACCTCAGTATTTTACGCAAGATTTTCGGCGGGAGACACCATGTGACCACTTGCTATATATGGTCCCTTACAGCCATTCTTCAATGGAAATGCCTAAAAAGACGTCACAATGCTGTAGACACCTTGGGGAATACGTGGAAAACGTAAGCTCATTCGTAGCTCATTCACAGCCATATAAGGAGTCATTGGCATGAGGCGGTTTCAAAAAATGCGGCACTTCCTGGTTGTATTTTTATCTGGGTTTCGCCTGTAACATCAGTTCTGTGGCACTCACAGACAATATCTTTGCAGTTTTGGAAACGTCAGAGTGTCTTCTTACCAAAGCTGTATGCATAGTCGAGCATCTTTTCGTGACAAAATATCTTGTTTAAAAGGGGGAATGTTTTTCATCCAAAAATTAAAATAGCGCCCCCTAAATCCAAGAGGATAACAGCTCTATAAATATTATTTCGTGGTGCCCCGACTCTCTAGTTAATTACATTTATATGATTAGCTCAATCAGGTAATATTAATTACGGAGAAATTATTTTATAGAATAGCATGTCATATTACTTAATCCGGCATAGCCAAAGACACGACAACACTAACATCATTACTGCTGTCTATACAGTATCATTTAGATATATGTTCTGAGCTTCTGTGAGCATGCAGAAATCATACCAAAATGTGGTATTTATGTCTGAAAGTGCAGGGTCAAATGGATCGAAGGGGCAGCAGGGAGCCTAGTGGTTAGAGCGTTGGACCAGCAATAGAAAGGTTGCTAGATCAAATCCCCGAGCTGACAAGGAACAAATCTGTCTTCCTACTGTCTTCCTTCCTTCCTTTGAGGGCTAGGGCTAACAATTTCCAGTGAAACTGGAGGGCGCGCAATTCAAATAAATAATCATGAACATTATGGATATTAAACATTTATGTAGATATAAGTGTCTTATATTGGTTGAAAGCTTAAATTCTTGTTAATCTAACTCCACTGTCTGATTTACAGTAGCTATTACAGTGAAAGCATGCCATGCGATTGTTTGAGGACGGCCCCCCACATTAAAATATTTTTCACCGGCACAGGTTTCATAAATTCACAAACAGCGATTAAATATTCACTTACTTTTTGAAAATCTTCCTCTGTTTGTCATCCAAAGGGTCCCAGCTATGACATGTAGTGTCGTTTTGTTAGATAAAATCCACTCGTTCAACAATCAGAGAAAGGAATCCGAAAACCTACCCCTAATATTTGTTTCAAAAAGTAAAAACACGTTTCTATTTACTCCTCAGATACCCTAAAATGTAATCAAACTATAATATTTCTTACGGAAGAAAGTATGTTCAATAGGAAGCACAAACAATAACACTAACACTAAAACTGATATTTTTCATTTTTTTATTCATTTTACAAGCCTGAAATCTTGAACATAGACTGCTGACACCCTGTGGAAGCCATAGGAATTGCATCCCGGGAGCTAATTTCCAGTATGCCCTTATACTTGCCAATGAAAGAGCATGGTCTCTCAAAAAAAACAAATTCCTTTGGATTTTCTTCTACCATATCTATTATGTTATATTCTCCTACATTATTTTAACATTTCTACAAACTTCTAAGTATTTTCTTTCCAATGGTACCAAATACAGTTGAAGTCTACAGTCTACATACACATTAGCCAAATACATTTCAACTCAGTTTTTCACAATTCCTGAAATTTAATCCGAGTAGGTCAGTTAGGATCACCACTTTATTTTAAGAATGTGAAATGTCAGAATAATAGTAGAGAATAGTAGAGAAAATTATTCATTTCAGCTTTTATTTCTTTCATCACATTCCCAGTGGGTCAGAAGTTTACATTCACTCAATTAGTATTTGGTAGCGTTGACTTTAAATTGTTTAACGTGCGTCAAACATTGTGGGTAGCCTTCCACAAGCAGTAAAATGGGTGAATTTTGTCCCATTCCTCCTGACAAAGCTGGTGTAACTGAGTCAGGTGTGTAGGCCTCCTTGCTCGCACACACCTTTTCAGTTCTGCCCACACATTTTCTATGGGATTGAGGTCAGGGCTTTGTGATGGCCACTCCAATAACTTTGTTGTCTTTAAGCTATTTTCCCACAACTTTGGAAGTTTGCTTGGGGTCATTGTTGATTTGGAAGACCCGTTTGTGACTAAGCTTTAACTTCATGACTGATGTCTTGAGATGTTGCTTCAATATATCCACATCATTTTCCTCCTTATGAGGCCATCTATTTTGTGAAGTGCACCAGTCCCTCCAGCAGCAAAGCACCCCCACAACACGATGCTGCCACCGCCATGCTTCACGGTTGGGATGGTGTTCTTCAGCTTGCAAGTCTCCCCCTTTTTCCTCCAAACATAACGATGGTCATTATGGCCAAGCAGTTACATTTTTGTTTCATCAGACCAGGGAACATGTTTCCAAAAAGTACGATCTTTGTCTGGCTTTTTTATGCCGTTTTTGGAGCAGTGGCTTCTTCCTTGCTGAGCGTCCTTTCAGGTTATGTCGATATAGGACTCGTTTTACTGTGGATATAGATACTTTTGTACCTGTTTCCTCCAGCATCTTCACAAGGTCCTTTGCTGTTGTTCTGGGAATGATTTGCACTTTTCGCACCAAAGTGCGTTCATCTCTAGGAGACAGAAAGCATCTCCTTCCTGAGCGGTATGACAGCTGCGTGATCCCATGGTGTTTATACTTGTGTACTATTGTTTGTACAGATGAACGTTGTACCTTCAGGCATTTTGAAATTGCTCCCATGGATGAACCAGACTTGTGGAGGTCTACAATTTTTTTTCTGAGGTCTTGGCTGATTTCTTTTGATTTTCCCATAATGTCAAGCAAAGAGGCACTAAGTTTAAAGGTAGGACTTGCAATACATCCACAGGTACACCTCCAATCAACTCAAATGATGTCAATTAGCCTTTCAGAATCTTCCAAAGCCATGACATCATTTTCTGGAATTTTCCAAGCTGTTTAAATAAAGGTTAAAAAGAATAATAAATAAGGATGTAGACTGCTGTCACTCACAGTAGGAAGAAGCCGCTGCCTGGCTACAACCCACTGTCCTCTACAAAGTGCATCTGAAACACACTATTAACTTTACCATTTCTGATGTCACTTTTCATTGCCATGTGGTTTCAGATCTCGCTGAGTTGGCAGGCACCTCGCTCTCCTTTTCACACCCAGAGAGACGATGGTATCAGAGTGCAGTTAGAGTGCAGAAATACAGCCATGATGAAGATATTATCCCAGGGATTTAATTTGCCAGAGTGGGTTGGTAAAGTGCAGGGCTATGGTGATTGATGCTTTGGGCTGTTATGCCTGAGAAGGAAAATCATTTTGTGTGGCTGTTGAAATCTTTTGATGTCTTACAAATGCATATCAGTCTGATGTGTCAGTCAAGGCTAATGGGGAGCACACTGAAAGCAAAAACACCTTGGCTTTCTTTGTCTGTGTGGGAGGCTTGATGTTATTGGTATAGAGTGTCTAATGGCTATTTCCATTACCCTTGAAAAGACGAGTGACTTACCCTAGGCTTTGGTTGCTAAGCCTATCTAGAGCAGAGTAGTATAGGGAAAAAAAGCCCTAACCCAAGGCCCATAGCTGCCATTCCTGTTCCTGTGCTTTGTCTGACCATGGAAGCTAGGATAGTGACAAATACAAATGCTTAGGGATCAAGAGCATGTTCATAGCAATGAAAGGGTTAACTCGGTATCTAGTTGGTGGAATTGTAGAAAGTGTCCCGGGACCAGGAAAGGCCCCACTTGTCTCAGCAAGACGATGGTCCTGGATGAAAAATCCTCATTCTACAGCACTAACTACAATTGATGATGCAGAGTCAAGGGTTGAGTAATGAGAGATAGCAAGTTATATGATGAAGTTTATCAATTTGAATCATACAGAACAGGCATATTGGTTAATGTCAGGTTGGTTAATGGTTACGTGTTAAAGATGATTCATTAATATTGTTTGGGAAGTTATTCATGAAAGCAATTATGAGATTGAGTTTGGGCTTTATGGAAAGTGAACCACCCTGGGACCTGGCATAGGTTTACACATGGCAAGAGGGGAAACCTGGGCTGCTTTGTGAGAAAGAGACAACGACGAGTGGCATTTGAACATGCGTTAGCCGCATTGTGCATGGGTAGTTAACATTGTGTAATCTACATGCTTACAAAGCAACTTTTTATAATTAGAGTTATGATTGCGGCCAGGATAATGACAGCAATTCTGCTTCCAGATAATGGCTTTTGCGGTTCTTGGCAGTTGCTGTATTGTTTGTGCAGCAGACTTCTGACATATGGGACACAAAAGGACAGAATGGTGAGGCTGAGCGCCTTTGTTCTCCGTACTGCCGACCCAATCAGAGAGGACAAATTGCGACTGTAGCCCTTCCAAATGGTGCAGAGACAGGGGAAAAGCCTCCCGACACATGAGGATGGGCCAGTAATGTAAAAATCTCTGCCATCTTTCTGACTGCACTCATGGACTGCTCTGCTCTCTAAAATGAATAAGACTGAGAGGGTGGGAGACATTTCTCACAGGCAGGCTAAGAGGCAGGGTGACTCCAAAGCCCTTCATGCAGTCTTTGGTGCATATTGAATCGTAGCATGGTTGAGAAGTGGAACAGTGGATTGCATAACATAAGACACATTCCCACCTCTAGCCTGATAGCAAAGAACCCATAAAGTTTAGTCAGTCATGGTACTCTGGGCTTATGTTGCAGTTGGGCACTGCAGTCAAGTTTGTTTCTTGTGCATTTATGAAACAATATGAAATCCCTTCTGTGAAGTGCTGCTGAGGCTTTCAGTAAAATTAATTATTAAGAGATGGCATCTTGATAAGGGAGGCACTTAGGCCCGTCGCGGCAGGAGGGTGGTGTGTGTTTTCTCTGCTCGCTGTCAGTGAGGACAGACAGAGTGGGGACAGACAGGCCTGTAGTGCAGGCTAAAGCTTCATCCATCAGTGCCAGCATCGGTACTGGGGGGCCAAGCACTTAGCTTCTCCCTCCAGGAAATAATCAGCTTTTAATTTATCACGGATCACATTCATGAGAAGAGGAATAACTGTGGAAGGGCCCACAGTGACCAGACCCTGTCTCTAGCCTAGTCACGCTGGAGTGCTTTCGCCTCTTCTAATTCATTCTAATTAAGATGTATCTTATATCTTCATCATCTCCAGTGCTTTGGAAAGAGAGACATGACCGCTAGGGTGGGAATACTCCTGTTCCCAACATAGCAGGTGCAGGCCAATCACAGGAGCAAAATCCAAGATGAATTACGATTCTCGTCACTAAACCAGATGCTCTTGGACACGTTAGGAAATGACATGGAGAAGTATAGTACAGTAAAGTAAAGTAGGCAACTCAAGACTTCACCTGTCTTTGCCTTTTGGAGGTCAACATCTCAGCTTCCTAATTTCTGTAGATTTGTATTCCTGCTCACTCTCTGTCCCGACGTCCCACACAGCAGCAGCAATAGCATTAGTAGCATCAGTAGTAGTAGCACCAGCAGCAGCATTACGGCCCTGCCACATTACTGCCATTGTCCGTCTGGCGTTGCCGTCAAGCATAAGCCATTGATGGAATGCTTCCTTTGAAATCAATAAAAGCTGCAATACTGGCCTTGTTGTGCTCGCATTGCATCATGTCCAATGGCAGCGTCCAAGCTCAAGAATCACAGAGGTTACATTTTTCACGGCTGACGCGCACGTTCATTCTATCTTGTGAATTGAAATAAAGTAGACTTTGGTTGCATATTGCAAGATTTATGTCAAGAAGTCAAGAAGCTCCTAGCTAGCAGAAACTCTAGCTGGCTAGCTACAGTCACTATGTTCACAATTTACACAAAAGCAAGATGCGAAATTAGAGGATCACTTAGTGCAACCACATAGCAACAATTTAAGAGTACTTGCGACAAACTAGACCAAAGCTATTGTACTTAAGCATTGTGGATTAATATGGTACAGTAAGAGACAATGGACTAAAGATGCTTTTCCATCTACTGCTCTCTGCTCTCAAAACAACACGCTCTGTGTAGCAGGTAGAACTTTGACACAACGCTAATGGCCAAGCAAAACAAATCTCATGGTGGAGCTGAAGTGTTAGCATTAGCAGAAGTAGCAGCAGTAGCAGTAGTAGCAGCAGGAGAAGCAGTAGCAGAAGTAGCAGCAATAGCAGCAGTAGAAGAAACAGTAGCAGCAGCAGTAGAAAAAACAGTAGAAGAAGCAGTAGCAGCAGCAGTAGACGAAACAGTAGCAGCAGCAGTAGAAGAAACAGTAGCAGTAGCAGCAGCAATAGAAGAAACAGTAGCAGCAGCAGTAGCAGTAGAAGAAACAGTAGCTGCAGCATTAGAATAAACAGTAGCAGTAGCAGTAGCAGTAGAAGAAACCTGTAGCAGCAGCAGTAGAAGAAACAGTAGCAGCAGCAATAGAAGAAACAGTAGCAGCAGCCGTAGCAGTAGAATAAACAGTAGCTGCAGCAGTAGAAGAAACAGTAGCAGCATCAGCAGAAGAAACAGTAGCAGCAGCAGAAGAAGAAACAGTAGCAGCAGCAGTAGAAGAAACAGTAGCAACAGCAGTAGAAGAAACAGTAGCACCAGCAGTAGAAGAAACAGTAGCAACAGCAGTAGAAGAAACAGTAGCAGCAGCAGTAGAAGAAACAGTAGCAGCATCAGCAGAAGAAACAGTAGCAGCAGCAGTAGAAGAGGAAACAGTAGCAGCAGCAGCAGAAGAAGAAACAGTAGCAGCAGCAGCAGAAGAAACAGTAGCAGCAGAAGAAACAGTAGCAGCAGCAGTAGAAGAAACAGTAGCAACAGCAGTAGAAGAAACAGTAGCAGTAGCAGTAGAGCCAGCAGTAGAAGAAACAGTAGCAGCAGCAGCAGAAGAAACAGTAGCAGCAGAAGAAACAGTAGCAGCAGCAGTAGAAGAAACAGTAGCAACAGCAGTAGAAGAAACAGTAGCAGTAGCAGTAGAGCCAGCAGTAGAAGAAACAGTAGAAGAAACAGTAGCAGTAGCAGCAACAGTAGCAGCAGCAATAGAAGAAACAGTAGCACTAGCAGCAGTAGAATAAACAGTAGCAGCAGCAGTAGAAGAAACAGTAGCAGCAACCGTAGCACCAGCAATAGAAGAAACAGTAGCAGCAGCAGTAGAAGAAACAGTAGCAGCAGCAGTAGAAGAAACAGTAGCAGCAGCAGTAGAAGAAACAGTAGCAGCAGCAATAGAAGAAACAGTAGCAGCAGCAGTAGAAGAAACAGTAGCAGCAGCAGTAGAAGAAACAGTAGCAGCAGCAGTAGAAGAAACAGTAGCAGCAGCAGTAGCAGTAGAGCCAGCAGTAGAAGAAACAGTAGAAGAAACAGTAGCAGTAGCAGCAACAGTAGCAGCAGCAATAGAAGAAACAGTAGCACTAGCAGCAGTAGAAGAAACAGTAGCAGCAGCAGTAGAAGAAACAGTAGCAGTAGCAGAAACAGTAGCAGCAGCAGTAGAAGAAACAGTAGCAGCAACCGTAGCAGCAGCAATAGAAGAAACAGTAGCAGCAGCAGTAGAAGAAACAGTAGCAGCAGCAGTAGAATAAATAGTAGCAGCAACAGTAGAAGAAAGAGTAGCAGCAGCAGCAGCAGCAATAGAAGAAACAGTAGCAGCAGCAGTAGAAGAAACAGTAGCAGCAGCAGTAGAAGAAACAGTAGCAGCAGCAGTAGAAGAAACAGTAGCAGCAGCAGTAGAATAAATAATAGCAGAAACAGTAGAAGAAACAGTAGCAGCAGCAGCAGCAGCAGCAATAGAATAAACAGTAGCAGCAGCAGTAGAAGAAACAGTAGCAGCAGCAGCAGTAGAAGAAACAGTAGCAGTAGCAGCAGTAGAAGAAACAGTCGCAGCAGCAGTAGAAGAACAGTAGCAGTAGCAGTAGCCCCACAGGCATACAGGACAGCCTGTGACTACAGAATGACTAATGGAGCTACCGGGAGAAGGCGCAGGAGAGGTGATCTAAACTAAGGGGGAAGGACAGTTCAGCCGCCTTACCATCATCCCCCTCCCCACCAATCACTTTACAGGCAGGTCGTCCTTTTATTGTAATGAAGTGTGGGGAATAATGTACTGTAAACGTGGGAAGTTTAACCCAGCCTTGGCGTTTTTACGATGGGGGAGTATCCATGACAACGTTAAGAGAACACAACTAGGGCAAGAGAGCCTGAGGGGACATCCATCAACAAATGTGACATGTGACACAGCACAATGCTAGAAAACACACTTAAGTAGATTTGTCCATGTCTATCCTATTCATCCCACCCACTGTCTCTCCCTCCCTTACTCCTTCACCATCTCCAAACACATTCAAACCACTGCCCCCCCCCCCCCCCCCCATCCCTACTGTAATATGACCAGTGCATTGGCCCATTGGAAAATATGTTTTTATTTCTTCTCGTAATGCTCCTAGACCCAACAATTTATTTATTGGTTGTGTGCATGAGGTGAACAAATTTGCTACACCAGTGAGGTGCAGCTGATCATTCATCAAATCTCACTACCTGCTCTAACCGTCCCTCTCTAACTACCCCCCTCTAACTACCCCTCTCTAACTGCCCCTCTCTAACTGCCCCTCTCTAACTGCCTCTAACTACCCACTCTAGCTACCCCATTCTAGCTACCCCTCTCTAACTGCCCCTCTCTAACTGCCTCTAACTACCCCACTCTAACTACCCCATTCTGACTACCCCTCTATAACTACCCCTTTATAACTGCCTCTCGCTAACTCCCCCTGTCTAACTAGCCATCTCTAACTAGCCCTCTCTAACTTCCCCTCTCTAACTTCCCCTCTCTAACTGCCCCTCTAACTGCCCCTCTCTAACTACCCTCTTTAACTACCCCTCTCTAACTTCCCCTCTCTAACTAGACCTCTCTAACTTCCCCTCTCTAACTACCCATCTCTAACTTCCCCTCTCTAACTACCCCTCTCTAACTGCCCCTCTCTAAATTCCCCTCTTTAACTACCCTCTTTAACTACCCCTCTCTAACTTCCCCTCTCTAACTAGCCCTCTCTAACTTCCCCTCTCTAACTTCCCCTCTCTAACTTCCCCTCTCTAACTACCCCTCTCTAACTGCCCCTCTCTAACTTCCCCTCTTTAACTACCCTCTTTAACTACCCCTCTCTAACTTCCCCTCTCTAACTAGCCCTCTCTAACTTCCCCTCTTTAACTACCCTCTTTAACTACCCTCTTTAACTACCCCTCTTCTCTGGTTGATCCCTGTGGACTGGCTCTGGAGCCACCCGTTTGTACTGGCTACATGTAATTAACCAACGGGCGGCGGGTAGCCTAGCGGTTAAGAGCATTTGGCCAATAACTGAAAGGTCACTGGTTCAAATCCTGAGCCGTCTAGGTGAAAAACCTGTCAATGTTCCCTTGAGGAGGGCACTTATTAACCATAATTGCTCTGGGTGAGAGAGTCTGTTAAATGAGTGTAAATGTAAGTGAACTGCATGGTACTTCACATTGGAGATGTGATTGCAGCTTACATTAATAGTCATAGAATGGAAATTCTATTTATTTTACATGATGAACTTGAATTGCGAGACAGCCAATAGACAGCCAATGCGTTATGATGCTTTGATATCCTCTGGTGCTTGGATATTAGGAATATCAGAACAAGCTGAAAGAACAAGCTGGAGGCAGTTTGTCGTAATGAGCTGATATTGGAGCAACTTTAGGGGCTGAAGTAGCAGGAGGCAGCATCTTCACGTGCAAAATACTGTCCAATTTATTTACAGTGAAAAAGTGGTACAGGTGAATGATGTATGAATATGTTCACACATTTATAAAAATATTTGCATAATAGACAGATGATCAAATACTATCAAAACGGTTGTTTAATAAATTCCTCTGCGGACAACGAGAAAGAAGGTGCAGGTGTTTAGGACTTGGGCCCCATTCCAGATGTGTTCTTTAGGGAGGGAGAGAAGAATAAGATGAGGGGAGAGGAGGGCGTTTAAGAAGATGTGCTATTGAAATACTATGCAAAATATCTTTAGTCATTGAAATGTGAATAGAATAGTCTTCAAACTGAGAATGTGGCCCAGTCTAATTGCCCGTCCAACCCCCTAACGCTCTCCACCCAGGTGAATACAAAACAAAAGAAGGGGAGGACTGGAGAAGAGAAACACTCTCTGTTTGTTCTACTTTGCAACTGAAATTATTCTGTGAGTTGCATTTGTATCATAAAGGTGAATTTTTAAGGTTATTCTGATGCTGTTTTCTTTTAGAGAAGGTTATTATTGCAGGTTATTCTAAACAGATGGTTTTGTACTCCACTCCTCTCTCTCCTCTCCTTTGTCCTTTGTGTTTTCTTCTTCTCTCTCTCAACCTCTTTCCCCCTGGTTTGTGTGTGCTGAAAGTAAGTTGTGTGAATCTCCAGAAGCAGAGGAATGGAGGAAGATGAAAGGGAAGTAGATTAAAAGCAGTTAGGGATAGAGAGTGCCGTTAGAGGTAACGTGAAGTTCATTTTTATGCAGTAATAACCAACGAGTAATCTAGCTAACAATTCCAAAACTACTACCTTATACACACAAGTGTAAGGGGATAAAGAATATGTACATAAAGATATATGAATGAGTGATGGTACAGAGCGGCATAGGCAAGATGCAGTAGATGGTATCGAGTACAGTATATACATATGAGATGAGTATGTAAACAAAGTGGCATAGTTTATAGTGGCTAGTGATACATGTATTACATAAAGATGCAGTAGATGATATAGAGTACAGTATATACGTATACATATGAGATAAATAATGTAGGGTATGCAAACATTATATTAAGTAGCATTGTTTAAAGTGGCTAGTGATATATTTTACATCAATTCCCATCAATTCCCATTGTTAAAGTGGCTGGAGTTGAGTCAGTGTGTTGGCAGCAACCACTCAATGTTAGTGGTGGCTGTTTAACAGTCTGATGGCCTTGAGATAGAAGCTGTTTTTCAGTCTCTCGGTCCCAGCTTTGATGCACCTGTACTGACCTCGCCTTCTGGATGATAGCGGGGTGAACAGGCAGTGGCTCGGGTGGTTGTTGTCCTTGATGATTTTTATGGCCTTCCTGTGACATCGGGTGGTGTAGGTGTCCTGGAGGGCAGATAGTTTGCCCCCGGTGATGCGTTGTGCAGACCTCACTACCCTCTGGAGAGCCTTACGGTTGTGGGCGGAGCAGTTGCCGTACCAGGCGATGATACAGCCCGACAGGATGCTCTCGATTGTGCATCTGTTGAAGTTTGTGAGTGCTTTTGGTGACAAGCCGAATTTCTTCAGCCTCCTGAGGTTGAAGAGGCGCTGCTGCGCCTTCTTCACGATGCTGCCTGTGTGGGTGGACCAATACAGTTTGTCTGTGATGTGTACGCCGAGGAACTTAAAACTTACTACCCTCTCCACTACTGTTCCATCGATGTGGATAGGGGGGTGTTCCCTCTGCTGTTTCCTGAAGTCCACAATCATCTCCTTAGTTTTGTTGACGTTGAGTGTGAGGTTATTTTCCTGACACCACACTCCGAGGGCCCTCACCTCCTCCCTGTAGGCCGTCTCGTCGTTGTTGGTAATCAAGCCTACCACTGTTGTGTTGTCCGCAAACTTGATGATTGAGTTGGAGGCGTGCGTGGCCACGCAGTCGTGGGTGAACAGGGAGTACAGGAGAGGGCTCAGAACGCACCCTTGTGGGGCCCCAGTGTTGAGGATCAGCGGGGTGGAGATGTTGTTACCTACCCTCACCACCTGGGGGCCTTTTAACGACTTCACATGGGTTTCTGTGGGATCAGAAAATCTATTTGTGGGCAGTGTGTTCTGCTGATAGTCCTCCCTCTCTGATAGGGTGTGTGTGTGAGATGACCACTGAGCCAGCAGTACCGCTCCTTCTCACTGACTAATTAATTGGACTCCATCAATCCATTGAGCGGCCATTGAGACAGATAGAGAGGAGACAATAAGGCTCTTTTATTCCTCACTGACTACAATCAGTGGTGACAGCAGAGACAGACAGTGAAACAAGCCTTGTGAAAGGCCAATCAAATAGCGAATGCTCTTCTATTTGGTCGTTAACTGTTTGTACATTTGAGTCCTTTATTTACACTGTATTTGCCTGTTTGGCCGAGCTTGCATGGGCATTGATTGATTCGGTTGTGGTGCATATGTGTTTAAGGTTTCAGGGGAGTAGGCCTCAAATATATCTTCCTGTATTTTAAATCTGTCTGTTCATGAATCAAGTGGAATGGACGGAGTAATGAGTTGTGTTACTGGACTGGGCTCTCCATGGCTGCTTGGTGGGGTTAGGAGGCCATCTTGGTTCTAACATGTCCCAGTCTCCCTCACTAGGACCCCTTTGGCCCTTGTCAGCCACATCTCCTGACTAGTAATTGGGTATTTATCAGTTTGCCTGGGAAAGGATGATGCGACCCTTATCTGACACAATTATCAAGAAAAATGTAATCTCTTCTTCTGGTCCTCCAACATCAGACAGTGGGCAGGCAGGTATAGAGCTGAGAGCCCTCTTCCAAAGGAGAGATAAAAACAAAATTGTCTCACTCTCACCAGACCCAACTCTTTATCTCCAACCAATTAGCAAGGACATTGAGCATTTGTCATCACCGCATGCAAATTTTAACGAACACAATACATAGTTCTATAGGTCTGCTGTGACACTGGACAAGTAAGAGGTGAGGATAACACACTGAGTAACAATGAGCTGCTGCCCATAGTCCCATAGCCTCATAGCCTCATAGTCCCATAGCCCCATAGTCCCATAGCCTCATAGCCCCATAGTCCCATAGCCTCTTAGCCCCATAGTCCCATAGCCTCATCACAACATAGCCCCATAGCCTCATCACATCACAGCCTCATCACATCACAGCCTCATAGCCCAATAGTCTCATAGGCTCATAGCCCCATAGTCCCATAGCCTCATCACATCATAGCCTCATCACATCACAGCCTCATAGCCCCATAGCCTCATCACATAATAGCCCCATAGCCTCATCACATCATAGCCTCATAGCCCTATAGTCCCATAGCCTCATAGCCCCAAAGCCTCATCACATCATAGTCCCATAGCCTCATAGCCCTACAGCCTCAACACATCATAGCCCCATAGCCTTATAGCCCCACAGCCTCATAGCAGGGAGCTGCTGCCCATAGCCCCATAACCTCATAGCCCCATAGCATCATAGCCCCATAACCTCATAGCCCCATAGCCCCATAACCTCATAGTCCCATAGCATCTTAGCCCCATAACCTCATAGCCCCATAGCCTCATAGCCCCATAACCTCATAGCCCCATAACCTCATAACCTCATAGCCCCATGACCTCATAGCCCCATAACCCCATAGCCCCATAACCTCATAGCCCCATAACCTCATAGCTTCATAAACTCATAGCCCCATAACCTCATAGCCCCATAACCTCATAGCCCCATAACCTCATAGCCCCATAACCTCATAGCTTCATAAACTCATAGCCCCATAACCTCATAGCCCCATAACTTCATAGCCCCATAAACTCATAGACCCATAACCTCATAGCCCCATAACCTCATAGCCCCATAGCCCCATAACCTCATAGCCCCATAACCTCATAGCCCCATAACCTTATAGCCCCATAACCTCATAGCTTCATAAACTCATAGCCCCATAACCTCATAGCCCCATAACCTCATAGCCCCATAACTTCATAGCCCCATAACTTCATAGACCCATAACCTCATAGCCCCATAACCTCATAGCCCCTTAGCCTCGTAGCCCCATAGCCTCGTAGCCCCATAACCTCATAGCCCCATAGCCCCATAACCTCATAGCCCCATAACCTCATAGCCCCATAGCCCCATAACCTCATAGCCCCATAATCTCATAGCCCCATAACCTCATAGCCCCATAACTTCATAGCCCCATAACCTCATAGCCCCATAGCCCCATAACCTCATAGCCTCGTAGCCTCATTGCAGAGAGACAGGCCTTTCACTGGAACCTCTCATTCTGGGCAGGGGAATGCATAGAAAGAAGCCCAGGAGTGTTTACTGAGCAGAGTGCCCATAGATAAGATTGGAGGAAAAAGCTATTTGAGCGACCGACACGTTCCCTTCCATTCTCCAGCAAACCTATTACAGCCAGAGAGAGAGAATGAGAGAGAGAGAGAATGACAGAGAGAGAATGACAGAGAGAGAGAATGAGAGAGAGAATGACAGAGAGAGAATGACAGAGAATGACAGAGAGAGAGAATGACATAGAGAGATAATGACAGAGAGAGAATGACAGAGAAAGAGAGAGAGAATGACAGAGAGAGAGAGAGAGAGAGAATGACAGAGAGAGATAGAATGACAGAGAGAGAGATAGATAATGATAGAGAGGAAGAGGGAGAAAGTCTAGGTATACACTCAGTAATGAGCATAGCAGAACCGTTCAGTGCAGGTAGGGAACGTGAAAAAAATGGCGATGATTGGGACGAAGGAGGAATAAAATACAGCGAAGGAAAGCGTTTAAGTGAGAACCCACTGGTCAACAGATGAGAGCCATTCTGAGGTTTGAAACTGGCTTGGCTAACTGATAAAAATCTTTACCTATTCAGACTGTGATGTTCGCATACCTCTGCTGTGGAGAGAGAACGGTTTGTATGGTTAATGTTGTAGACTTGTAGCAATCCTTACTGTCAATGCAGTCATTGGGTCTGCATTCATATTCTCCTCATCCTGGTCTTGGCATTCTGGATGCAGATCCTGCATGAGGGAAGCACGGTCCTGCACTGCAAGCAGATTGGGCTGGCTGTAGGGCCAGGACAGTGAAGGATAGGAGAGTGGCAGTACAACTGTGAAGGGAGGGTGGGAAGAAGGGAGCAATAGTGAGGCAGAGCAATGTGAGCAGTGGTGAAAGTAATGAAACAAGGGGAAGCAGGTTGTTTCACAGATGGTTATCAGGAAAATCCTCTAATTCATTTCCATGCTACAGATTGGCAGTTATTGCAACACTCAAAATGTGATTATCCTCTGTTCATAAATTGTAGGGATATTGTGGTCCTCAAATCAGACCATTTAGAGCATTTGAATGAGCAGATGTTTGTGGTCAACTAATGTTTGAACCACTTACTGAAAATCATGCAACTCCTAGGATCTTATATTGAGACCAACCTGACTTGTATTATCAGTTCTCTCTGGCACTGACTTCTTCCTCACAGACCCGATAATAGTCTGATTGTGTCTTTAAATCTCCATAATCCAAATATAAAGTTGTACACTGCAATAATCTGATCTGTCTCTTTTCTGTCTCCTACAGATTGGCCACTAGTGATGCCAGGACAGTGAGCGCCATGCGTGTCACATGGTCAGCTGCCACTCCCTTCATCATTGTTGCCCTGCTCAGGCTTGTCCAATCACAGCTACTGGAGGGATCTCTGGTTCCAGGTAAGAATGCACCTTTGTCACGTCCCTATGTGGTCATGTGTTTTTCGCCAAAGAAAGTGTTGTTGTCTACATATTCATCATGTCTGTTTCTGTTTATCTCTTTTGTCTGTCTGTCTGTGACATTATTTCACACAATGACACCTTTCAACAAACTTATTTGTGGATCTGATAAAACATTTGGATGCAAATTAAGAGTAAGTTGGTTTGAGATATTGTATATCTCCAATTCGTTGGAACCGGTCATTGACCTGTGGCTATCGTTAGACTGATTTCCTTTTTGTAAATTCAGAACGCTGCCAAGTCTTAACTACGGAGCCATAACTCTCAGGTCTATGGGGCGGCAGGGAGCCTAGTGGTTAGAGAGTTGGCCCAGTAAACAAAAGGTTGCTAGATCGAATCCCCGAGCTGACAAGGTCCAAATCTGTCCTTCTGCCCCTGAACAAGGCATTTAACCCACTGTTCCTAGGCCGTCATTGTAAATAAGAATTTGTTCATAACTGACTTGCCTAGTTAAATAAAGGTAAAATATGTATAATGGGAACCTGTTTAGTCTTCTAGAAATAGCCATGTCATGTTGATAGATTCAAGCCTTCCAGACATCTTTGATTCCCTAGCTTTGAGTCAAAGGGGATAAAGGTGTGTGGGATTTGAGAAAGATTATTTGTGTAAATTCCCCTGATCTCTGAGACAATTTACCTGTCGCAGTGCTGACATTTTGACAATGTCTGGGTGGAAAAAAGAAACAGGAAACTCATCAAAGGAGACAGAAACAAAGTGCTTAGTGATAACTACAGTTCTCTATCAAGGTAGGGTGGGAGGTGGTATGGTGGGAGGAGACATGGTGGGAGATGTTATGGTGGGAGGAGACATGGTGGGAGGAGACATGGGGGGAGGAGACATGGTGGGAGATGTTATGGTGGGAGGAGACATGGGGGGAGGAGACATGGTGGGAGATGTTATGGTGGGAGGAGACATGGTGGGAGGAGACATGGGGGGAGGAGACATGGTGGGAGATGTTATGGTGGGAGGAGACATGGTGGGAGATAATATGGTGGGAGGTAATATGGTTGGAGGTGATATGGTGGGAGGAGACATGGTGGGAGGTGGTATGGTGGGAGTGAATATTGTTGTTATTATTATTATTATTATTAAAAAAATGTACCTGCTTTTTCTCCCCAATTTCATAGTATCCAATTGTTAGTAGTTACTATATTGTCTCATCGCTACAACTCCCTTACGGGCTCGGGAGAGACGAAGTTCGAAAGCCATGCGTCCTCCGAAACACAACCCAACCAAGCCTCTTAACTGCTTCTTAACACAGGCCGCATCCAACCCGGAAGCCAGCCGCACCAATGTGTCGGAGGAAACACCGTGCACCTGGCGACCTGGTTAGCATGCACTGCGCTCGGCCCGCCACAGGAGTCGCTAGTGCGCGATGAGACAAGGATATCCCTACCGGCCAAATGCTCCCTAACCCGGAAGACGCTAGGCCAATTTTGCGTCGCCCCATGGACCTCCCGGTCGCGGCCGGCTGCGACAGAGCCTGGGCTAACACCCAGAGTCTCTGGTGGCACAGCTAGCACTGCGATGCAGTGCCCTAGACCACTGCGCCACCCGGGAGGCCGGGAGTGAATATTTTAGGAGGTGGTATGGTGGGAGGTGGTATGGTGGGAGGTGGTATGGTGGGTGGTGGTATGGTGGGAGGTGGTATGGTGGTATGGTGGTATGGTGGGAGGTGGTATGGTGGGAGGTGGTATGGTGGGTGGTGGTATGGTGGGAGAAGGTATGGTGGGTGGTGGTATGGTGGGAGGTGGTATGGTGGGAGATGGTATGGTGGGAGGTGATATGGTGGGAGGTGGAATGGTGGGAGGTGGTATGGTGGGAGGTGGTATGGTGAGAGGTGGTATGGTGGGAGGTGGTATGGTGGGAGGTGGTATGGTGGGAGGTGGAATGGTGGGAGGTGGTATGGTGGGAGGTGGTATGGTGGGAGGTGGTATGGTGGTATGGTGGGAGGTGGTATGGTGGGAGGTGGTATGGTGGGAGGTGGTATGGTGGTATGGTGGGAGGTGGTATGGTGGGAGGTGGTATGGTGGGAGGTGATATGGTGGGAGGTGGTATGGTAGGAGGTGGTATGGTGGGAGGTGGTATGGTGGGAGGTGGTATGGTGGTATGGTGGGAGGTGGTATGGTGGGAGGTGGTATGGTGGGAGGTGGTATGGTGGTATGGTGGGAGGTGGTATGGTGGGAGGTGGTATGGTGGGAGGTGGAATGGTGGGTGGTGGTGTGGTGGTATGGTGGGAGGTGGTATGGTGGGAGGTGGTATGGTGGGAGGTGGTATGGTGGGAGGTGGTATGGTGGGAGGTGGTATGGTGGGTGGTGGTATGGTGGGAGGTGGTATGGTGGGAGGTGGTATGGTGGGTGGTGGTATGGTGGTTGGTGGTATGGTGGGAGGTGGTATGGTGGGAGGTGGTATGGTGGGAGGTGGTATGGTGGGAGGTGGTATGGTGGGTGGTGGTATGGTGGGAGGTGGTATGGTGGGAGGTGGTATGGTGGTATGGTGGGTTGTGATATGTATGTTGAGATAAAGAGTGATATTCACAACCACTTTACCTTCTTAATTACCCCTTTCTCCTTCCCTAATTCTCATCAGACAGGAGAGACAGCACCATGGATTACCACTTTAGCAAAACGTTTTCACTCTCACTACCCTCCCTCCTCCCTCCCTCTTTCTACTGCTTCTCACCTTTCACTTTCTTCCTTTCCCCGTGTTCTTCCTTCAATTTTCTTTATCTAACTTTTATTTTTTCACCACTGTCCAGGAATCAGTTTATTAGTCAGCTAGAGCCTATGTGCCTCCCTCTGCCATGGTTAGATATGTGGCTGGGCTGTGTGCAGCGTGGAGGCTGCAGTCATTTCAATCACAGTCGGCTCTATAGTAGTGCAGCTCTGAACAGGCCTCTCTGATTGTCAGTGCCCAGTGTAGGACCTGTAATGAAGAAGATACCATAGAGTCCCCAGTTCCCATTCCAATGCACCGAGCGTCATATGATTTGTTGTCCTGTGAATATGTTGTGAAAGACCCCAATGACATTAGTGAAGCCAATTAAGTTTAAAGGTCAAACTGTGGGCTATACAGGTGTAGGATGTTAATTTCACCTGTATTGTCGCAGCAACAGGATTTGAATGTTTACATGAAAAGTGGAATACCGTTAGTGTAACAGTGTGTTGGTGCAGGTTTTCAGTGAATTGATGTACATCATGATGCTCATCTGCATTTCCCCTCAGCAACAAAAGAGTGATCAAACGAAGATCCTAAATCTACCTGTGCATTGACTCCTAGCTGTATTTCAGGTTGATATCCTCTACCTACATGTGATTGTTTACTATTCATATCTTTTTAATGCATTGTGGTGGCACAGAATAGTCTTTCAAATGTCTTTAGAATATTTTCTCTCCTGTATGTTTGAGATCATTGTTTCCGAGGTGATATTCTTAACAACTTGTCTGAGAGAATGAAATATAAATCAATGAAATGTTTTGTAGGTATGATATACTATTACTTGGTTGCATTGAGCAAGGCATTTATTTTAAATGAATCTTCCAGCAGCAGACTTGAAGATGTGTTTAACATGTGAGCCAAGGAAGTTGCTTTAGACAAAAGTGTCTGCTTAGCCAAGAAAATAACATTTTAATGTCTCTGAGAGAGGAGGACCACTTTTCCATCAGAAACCTCTCTCTCTCTTACTCTCTTGCTCTCTCTCATTCTCTCTGTCTCTCTCTCTTTCTCTCTTTGTGTGTAGGAGTGAAATGTCAAGGGAACACTTATCTTCCATTTCTCTAAATACTTCCTGACCTACTGACAGCTCTTTTAATTTCCTCTCCTCCACGCAAACTTCTCTAAAGACATCTTCATCTTTCAGAATCTTCTCAACCTTTTTGTTGTCCCTCTTAAACTTGGAGATAATGACCTGTTTCCTGTCTACTTGTTTCGTCAGATTGAGAAAGATTAGAGAGAGCATCAGGAGAAATCTCAGGGACCTCACAGTAGGAGGAACTGTTGGAGAGGAAAGGCAGACAAAACACTAAAAAGTCAGTGTTGCTAACGTGCAGAGACACATGCAACCAAAAACTCACAAACGCATGCACGTGCACACACACACACAAACACACACACACACACACAAACACACACACACACACACACACACACACACACACACACACACACACACACACACACACACACACACACACACACACACACACACACACACTCCACAATCACTACTCAGTCCTTTTCCAGCTTTCCCCTATAATTTATTATGTGTATATTAACTGCAGTAACAGTATGAAATCATTCCATAGCTGCTCTATTTAAAATCTCTCTGACATTCATATGCAGTGGTTTATTGGCTACACAGGTTTTCAATTGCATGCATTTGGGCTGATTCATTTGGCTCTACAGTGCACTAGCCCTCGATCAGAGCTGACAATCTTATTGGATGTGAATGGAGGTTAAACATAGGCTAACCTACGGCGCCTGCAGTTATATCCATTTCACGTAAAGCGATGATCCTGGGTTCTATTGCTTTTCTGCTAGAAGTTATGTTCGTTTTGGTGGTAATCCACCTCTTCAGTCTTTCCAATGACTCTTGTGAGACTTCTGGTGCATGGGAGGAAGTGGGAAGACAGAGGTCCTTCGTTACTACTGAAGTGTGGGACATTCAATCTTGAATATGTCTAAGACTTTTTCCCATCGATTTCCCCTTGTCAGAGTGGGATTTGCGACTGGTGTTATCTCCCCCAGTTTAAACACTCATTGTGCATATTGAACTATTCCGTCTTTTATTTGGAGATGATAAAGCTTATGTCTGAGGGCGGTAAATTGACTGGTAATTCGTTTCTCTAAGAAGGAGGAGGCTGAATGTTTAACACACCGTTACATCCTCATCAAAAAAGCTGTTCCACCAGCAACATCCTCATCCCTGTAAGACTCAGATAGCAGTAACATCCTCATCCCTGTAAGACTCAGATAGCAGTAACATCCTCATCCCTGTAAGACTCAGATAGCAGTAACATCCTCATCCCTGTAAGACTCAGATAGCAGCAACATCCTCATCCCTGTAAGACTCAGATAGCAGCAACATCCTCATCCCTGTAAGACTCAGATAGCAGTAACATCCTCATCCCTGTAAGACTCAGATAGCAGTAACATCCTCATCCCTGTAAGACTCAGATAGCAGCAACATCCTCATCCCTGTAAGACTCAGATAGCAGTAACAGCCTCATCCCTGTAAGACTCAGATAGCAGTAACAGCCTCATCCTCCAAGACTCAGATAGCAGCAACATCCTCATCCCTGTAAGACTCAGATAGCAGCAACATCCTCATCCCTGTAAGACTCAGATAGCAGCAACATCCTCATCCCTGTAAGACTCAGATAGCAGTAACAGCCTCATCCCTCCAAGACTCAGATAGCAGCAACATCCTCATCCCTGTAAGACTCAGATAGCAGTAACTGCCTCATCCCCCAAAACTCAGATAGCAGCAACATCCTCATCCCTGTAAGACTCAGATAGCAGCAACATCCTCATCCCTGTAAGACTCAGATAGCAGTAACATCCTCATCCCTGTAAGACTCAGATAGCAGTAACAGACTCATCCCTGTAAGACTCAGATAGCAGTAACATCCTCATCCCTGTAAGACTCAGATAGCAGTAACATCCTCATCCCCGTAAGACACAGATAGCAGTAACATCCTCATCCCAGTAAGACTCAGATCGCAGCAACATCCTCATCCATGTAAGACTCAGATAGCAGCACCAGCCTAATCCCTGTCAGACTCAGATAGCAGTAACAGACTCATCCTCCCAGATTCAGAAAGCGGTAACAGCAGGTCTCTCATGTTCTCTTCCCGTTTTCTGGTCAAATGGCGCGACCAAACATGTACTAGCTGTTTCCTGCTCATCACTTACCTGTTGACAGCTGGGTTGCATAGTGTCCTGTATGTTCCGCTGGTCCCACAGACAGATTTTTCCCCACCTTTATTTAACCAGGTAGGCTAGTTCTGACCTGGCCATGATAAAGGAAAGCAGTGCGACACAAACAACAACACAGAGTTACACACACACAGAGTACACATGGAATAAACAAGCGTACAGTCAATAACACAATAGAAAAAAAGAAAGTCTATGTACAGTGTGTGCAAATAGTGTGAGGAGGTAGGCAATAAATAGGCCATAGTAGCAAGGTAATTACAATTTAGCAGATTAACACTGGAGTGATAAATGAGCAGATGATGATGTGCAAGTAGAGATACTGGTGTGCAAAAGAGCAGAAAAGTAAATTAAAACAATATGGGGATGAGGTAGGTAGATTGGGTGGGCTATTTACAGATGGACTATGTTACGGTGAGTGAATGAGGACCCAAAAGCGAATTAACTTAAACAGAGCTTCTTTAATTACCAAACATAGGAAGGCTCAGACGGACCGGCAGATTCCGACAGGACAAGACAAGGTTACAGCGAACATGACGACAGTATGGTTCCGGCATGAAACACAACAAACAAGAATCCGACAAGGACAGGAACAAAAACAGAGAGAGATATAGGGGACTAATCAGAGGGAAAAAGGGAACAGGTGGGAAAAGGGGTGACGAGGTGGTTAGGAGGAGACAAGGCACAGCTGGGGGAAAGAGGGGGAGAAAAGGTAACCTAACAACGACCAGCAGAGGGAGACAGGGTGAAGGGAAAGGACAGAGACAAGACACAACATGACAGTACATGACAGTACCCCCCCACTCACCGAGCGCCTCCTGGCGCACTCGAGGAGGAAACCTGGCGGCAACGGAGGAAATCCTCGATCAGCGCACGGTCCAGCACGTCCCGAGAGGGAACCCAACTCCTCTCCTCAGGACCGTACCCCTCCCAATCTACGAGGTACTGGTGACCACGGCCCCGAGGACGCATGTCCAAAATTCTACGGACCCTGTAGATGGGTGCGCCCTCGACAAGGATGGGGGGGGGGGGGGGGAAGACGAGCGGGGGCGCGAAGGACGGGCTTGATGCAGGAGACATGGAAGACCGGGTGGACGCGACGAAGGTATCGCGGAAGAAGAAGTCGAACTGCGACAGGATTAATGACCCGAGAAATACGGAACGGACCAATGAACCGCGGGGTCAACTTGCGAGAAGCCGTCTTAAGGGGAAGGTTCTGAGTGGAGAGCCAAACTCTCTGACCGCGACAATATCTAGGACTCTTAGTTCTACGCTTATTAGCAGCCCTCACAGTCTGCGTCCTATAACGGCAAAGTGCAGACCTGACCCTCTTCCAGGTGGGCTCGCAACGTTGGACAAAAGCCTGAGCGGAGGGGACGCTGGACTCGGCGAACTGAGATGAGAACAGCGGAGGCTGGTACCCGAGGCTACTCTGAAAAGGAGATAGCCCGGTCGCAGACGAAGGAAGCGAGTTGTGGGCGTATTCTGCCCAGGGGAGCTGTTCTGACCAAGACGCAGGGTTGCGAAAAGAAAGACTGCGTAAGATGCGACCAATAGTCTGATTGGCCCGTTCTGCTTGACCGTTAGACTGGGGGTGAAAGCCGGAAGAGAGACTGACGGAAGCCCCAATCAAACGGCAAAACTCCCTCCAAAATTGAGACGTGAATTGCGGACCTCTGTCCGAAACGACGTCTGACGGAAGGCCATGAATTCTGAAAACATTCTCGATGATGATTTGTGCCGTCTCTTTAGCAGAAGGAAGCTTAGCAAGGGGAATGAAATGAGCCGCCTTAGAGAACCTATCGACAACCGTAAGAATAACAGTCTTCCCCGCTGACGAAGGCAGTCCGGTGACAAAATCTAAGGCGATGTGAGACCACGGTCGAGAGGGAATAGGAAGCGGCCTGAGACGGCCGGCAGGAGGAGAGTTACCGGTCTTAGTCTGCGCGCAGACCGAACAAGCAGCCACGAAACGACGCGTGTCATGCTCCCGGGTGGGCCACCAAAAACGCTGGCGAATGGAAGCAAGCGTACCCCGAACGCCAGGGTGGCCGGCTAACTTGGCAGAGTGAGCCCACTGAAGAACGGCCAGACGAGTAGGAACTGGAACGAAAAGAAGGTTCCTAGGACAAGCGCGCGGCGACGGAGTGTGAGTGAGCGCTTGTTTTACCTGCCTCTCAATTCCCCAGACAGTCAACCCGACAACACGCCCCTCAGGGAGAATCCCCTCGGGGTCAGTGGAGGCTACTGAAGAACTGAAGAGACGAGACAAAGCATCAGGCTTGGTGTTCTTAGAGCCCGGACGATAAGAAATCACGAACTCGAAACGAGCGAAAAACAGCGCCCAACGCGCCTGACGCGCATTAAGTCGTTTGGCAGAACGGATGTACTCAAGGTTCCTATGGTCAGTCCAAACGACAAAAGGAACGGTCGCCCCCTCCAACCACTGTCGCCATTCGCCTAGGGCTAACCGGATGGCGAGCAGTTCGCGGTTACCCACATCATAGTTACGTTTCGACGGGGACAGGCGATGAGAAAAATACGCGCATGGGTGGACCTTGTCGTCAGAGAGGGAGCGCTGAGAAAGAATGGCTCCCACGCCCACCTCTGACGCGTCAACCTCGACAACGAACTGTCTAGAGACGTCAGGTGTAACAAGGATAGGAGCGGATGTAAAACGATTCTTGAGGAGATCAAAAGCTCTCTGGGCGGAAACGGACCACTTAAAGCACGTCTTGACAGAAGTAAGGGCTGTGAGAGGAGCTGCCACCTGACCGAAATTACGGATGAAACGACGATAGAAGTTCGCGAAGCCGAGAAAGCGCTGCAGCTCGACGCGTGACTTAGGGACGGGCCAATCAATGACAGCTTGGACCTTAGCGGGATCCATCTTAATGCCTTCAGCGGAAATAACAGAACCGAGAAATGTGACGGAGGAGGCATGAAAAGTGCACTTCTCAGCCTTCACAAAAAGACAATTCTCTAAAAGGCGCTGGAGGACACGTCGAACGTGCTGAACATGAATCTGGAGTGACGGTGAAAAAATCAGGATATCGTCAAGGTAAACGAAAACAAAGATGTTCAGCATGTCTCTCAGGACATCATTGACTAATGCCTGAAAGACAGCTGGAGCGTTAGCGAGGCCGAAAGGAAGAACCCGGTATTCAAAGTGCCCTAACGGAGTGTTAAACGCCGTCTTCCACTCGTCCCCCTCCCTGATGCGCACGAGATGGTAAGCGTTACGAAGGTCCAACTTAGTGAAAAACCTGGCTCCCTGCAGGATCTCGAAGGCTGAAGACATAAGAGGAAGCGGATAACGATTCTTCACTGTTATGTCATTCAGCCCTCGATAATCTATGCAGGGGCGCAGAGACCCGTCCTTCTTCTTGACAAAAAAAACCCCCGCTCCGGCGGGAGAGGAGGAGGGGACTATGGTACCGGCGTCAAGAGCTACAGACAAATAATCTTCGAGAGCCTTACGTTCGGGAGCCGACAGAGAGTATAGTCTACCCCTGGGGGGGGTGGTTCCCGGAAGGAGATCAATACTACAATCATACGACCGGTGTGGAGGAAGAGAGGTGGCCCTGGACCGACTGAACACCGTGCGCAGATCGTGATATTCCTCCGGCACCCCTGTCAAATCACCAGGCTCCTCCTGTGAAGAAGAGACAGAGGAAACAGGAGGGATAGCAGACATTAAACATTTCACATGACAAGAGACGTTCCAGGAGAGGATAGAATTACTAGACCAATTAATGGAAGGATTATGACAAACTAGCCAGGGATGGCCCAAAACAACAGGTGTAAAAGGTGAACGAAAAATTAAAAAAGAAATGGTTTCACTATGATTACCAGAAACAGTGAGGGTTAAAGGTAGCGTCTCACGCTGAATCCTGGGGAGAGGACTACCATCCAGGGCGAACAAGGCCGTGGGCTCCTTTAACTGTCTGAGAGGAATGTCATGTTCCCGAGCCCAGGTCTCGTCCATAAAACAGCCCTCCGCCCCAGAGTCTATTAAGGCACTGCAGGAAGCTGACGAACCGGTCCAGCGTAGATGGACCGACAAGGTAGTGCAGGATCTTGAAGGAGAGACAGGAGTAGTAGCGCTCACCAGTAGCCCTCCGCTTACTGACGAGCTCTGGCCTTTTACTGGACATGAAGTGACAAAATGACCAGCGGAACCGCAATAGAGACAGAGGCGGTTGGTGATTCTCCGTTCCCTCTCCTTAGTCGAGATGCGGATACCTCCCAGCTGCATGGGCTCAGCACCCGAGCCGGCAGAGGAAGATGGTAGTGATGCGGAGAGGGGGCGACGGAGAGCGCGAGCTCCTTTCCACGAGCTCGGTGACGAAGATCAACCCGTCGCTCAATGCGAATAGCGAGTTCAATCAAGGAATCCACGCTGGAAGGAACCTCCCGGGAGAGAATCTCATCCTTTACCTCTGTGCGGAGACCCTCCAGAAGACGAGCGAGCAAGGCCGGCTCGTTCCAGCCACTGGAGACAGCAAGAGTGCGAAACTCAATAGAGTAGTCTGTTATGGATCGATTGCCTTGACATAGGGAAGACAGGGCCCTGGAAGCCTCCTCCCCAAAAACAGATCGATCAAAAACCTGTATCATCTCTTCCTTAAAGTCCTGATACTGGTTAGTACACTCAGCCCTTGCCTCCCAGATTGCCGTGCCCCACTCACGAGCCCGTCCAATAAGGAGAGATATAACGTAGGCGACACGAGCAGTGCTCCTGGAGTAAGTGTTGGGCTGGAGAGAAAACACAATATCACACTGGGTGAGGAACGAGCGGCATTCAGTGGGCTCCCCAGAGTAACACGGCGGGTTATTGATTCTGGGCTCCGGAGATTCGAAAGCCCTGGAAGTGGCCGGTGGATCGAGGCGGAGATGGTGAACCTGTTCTGTGAGGTTGGAGACTTGGGTGGCCAGGGTCTCAACGGCATGTCGAGCAGCAGACACTTCCTGCTCGTGTCTGCCTAGCATCGCTCCCTGGATCCCGACGGCTGAGTGGAGAGGATCCGAAGTCGCTGGGTCCATTCTTGGTCGGATTCTTCTGTTACGGTGAGTGAATGAGGACCCAAAAGCGAATTAACTTAAACAGAGCTTCTTTAATTACCAAACATAGGTAGGCTCAGACGGACTGGCAGATTCCGACAGGACAAGACAAGGTTACAGCAAACATGACGACAGTCTGGTTCCGGCATGAAACACAACAAACAAGAATCCGACAAGGACAGGAACAAAAACAGAGAGAGATATAGGGGACTAATCAGAGGGAAAAAGGGAACAGGTGGGAAAAGGGGTGACGAGGTGGTTAGGAGGAGACAAGGCACAGCTGGGGGAAAGAGGGGGAGAAAAGGTAACCTAACAACGACCAGCAGAGGGAGACAGGGTGAAGGGAAAGGACAGAGACAAGACACAACATGACAGTACATGACAGACTATGTACAGCTGCAGTGATCAGTTAGCTGCTCAGATAGCTGATGTTTGAAGTTGGTGAGGGAAATATAAGTCTCCAGCTTCAGCGATTTTTGCAATTAGTTCCAGTCACTGGCAGCAGAGAACTGGAAGGAATGGCGGCCAATGGAGGTGTTGGCTTTGGGAATGACCAGTGAGATATACCTGCTGGAGCGCTTGCTACGGGTGGGTGTTGTTATCGTGACCAGTGAGCTGAGATAATGAGGAGCTTTGCCTAGCAAAGACTTATAGATGACTTGGAGCCAGTGGGTCTGGCGACTAAATGTAGCGAGGGCCAGCCAACTAGAACACACAGGTCACAGTGGTGGGTGGTATATGGGGCTTTGATAACAAAACGGATGGCACTGTGATAGACTGCATCCAGTTTGCTGAGTAGAGTATTGGAAGCTATTTTGTAAATGACATCGCCGAAGTCGAGGATCGGTGGGATAGTCAGTTTTACTAGGGTAAGTTTGGCGGTGTGAATGAAGGAGGCTTTGTTGTGAAATAGAAAGACGATTCTAGATTTGATTTTGGATTGGAGATGTTTAATATGAGTCTGGAAGGACAGTTTACAGTCTAGCCAGACACCTAGGTATTTGTAGTGGTCCAGAACCATCCAGGGTAGTGATGCTAGTCAAGCGGGCGGGTGCCGGCAGTGAATGGTTGAAAAGCATGCATTTGGTTTTACTAGCGTATAAGAGCAGTTGGAGGCCACGGAAGGAGTGTTGTATGGCATTGAAGCTCATTGCAAAGTAGTTGGTGAACCAGCGGAGGCAGTCATTTGAGAAACCAAGGCTATTGAGTCTGCCGATAAGAATACGGTAATTGACAGAGTTGAAAGCCTTGGCCAGGTCGATGAAGAGGGCTGCACAGTACTGTCTTTTATAGATGGTGGTTATGATATCGTTTAGTACCTTGAGCGTGGCTGATATGCAGCCGTGACCAGCTCAGAAACCGGATTGCACAGCGGAGAAGGTACGGTGGGATTCGAAATGGTCAGTGATCTCTTTATTAACTTGGCTTTATTAACTTGGCTTTCGAAGACTTTAGAAAGCTTTCCCATCTTTAGGGATCTCGGACGATACGAAAGAGAGGTTGAACAGACTGGTAATAGGGGTTGCACAGTGGTGGTGGATAGTTTTAAAAAGATAGGGTCTAGATTGTCAGCCCAGCTGATTTGTACGAGTCCAGGTTTTGCAGCTCTTTCAGAACATCTGCTATCTGGATTTGGGTGAAGGAAAATCTGGGGAGACTCGGGCAGGTAGCTGTGGGGGTGGCAGAGCTGTTGGCCGGGGTTGGGGTAGCCAGGAGAAAAGCATGGCCAGCCGTAGAGAAATGCTTATTGAAATTTTCGATTATCATGGATTTATCGGTGGTGACCGTGTTACCTAGCCTCAGTGCAGTGGGCAGCTGGGAGGAGGTGCTCTTGATCTCCATGGACTTTACAGTGTCCCAAACCTTTTTGGAGTTAGAGCTACAGGATGCCAATTTCTGTTTGAAAAAGCAAACTTTTGCTTTCCTGACTGACTGCGTGTATTGGTTCCTGACTTCCCTGAACAGTTGCATATCGCAGGGACTATTCGATGCTGTTGCAGTCCACCACAATATGTTTTTGTGCTGGTCAAGGGCAGTCAGGTCTGGAGTGAACCAAGGGCTATATCTGTTCTTAGTTCTACATTTTTTTAATGGGGCATGCTTATTTAAGATGGTGAGGGAATTACTTTTAAAGAACGACCAGGCATCCTCGACTGACGGGATGAGGTAATTATCCTTCACGGATTTCCCGGGCCAGGTCGATTAGAAAGGCCTGCTTGCAGAAGTGTTTTAGGGAGCGTTTGACAGTGATGAGGGGTGGTCGTTTGACCGCGGACCCATAGCGGATGCAGTCAATGAGGCAGTGATCGCTGAGATCCTGATTGAAAACAGCAGAGGTGTATTTGGAGGGCAAGTTGGTCAGGATAATATCTATGAGAGTGCCCATGTTTACGGATTTAGAGTTGTGCCTGGTGTGTTCCTTTATGATTTACGTGAGATTGAGGGCATATAGCTTAGATTGTAGGACTGCCGGGGTTTTAAGCATATCCCAGTTTAGGTCACCTATCAGAACGAACTCTGAAGATAGATGAGAAGCAATCAATTCACATATGGTGTCCAGGGCACAGCTGGGAGCTGAGAGGGGTCTATAACAGGCAGCAACAGTGAGAGACTTACTTCTGGAGAGATTCATTTTTAAAATTATAAGTTGTTTGGGCATAGACCTGGTAAGTATGACAGAACTTTGCAAGCTATCTCTGCAGTAGATTGCAACTCCTCCCCCTTTGGCAGTTCTATCTTGACGGAAAATGTTGTAGTTTGGTAAATGGGTTGGGTAGTGTCCTGTATGTTCCACTGGTCCCTCAGACATATGGGTTGAGTAGTGTCCTGTATGTTCCACTGGTCCCTCAGACAGATGGGTTGGGTAGTGTCCTGTATGTTCCACTGGTCCCTCAGACAGATGGGTTGGGTAGTGTCCTGTGTGTTCCACTGGTCCCTCAGACAGATGGGTTGAGTAGTGTCCTGTATGTTCCACTGGTCCCTCAGACAGATGGGTTGGGTAGTGTCCTGTATGTTCCACTGGTCCCTCAGACAGATTGGTTGAGAGGTGTCCTGTATGTTCCACTGGTCCCTCAGACAGATGGGTTGGGTAGTGTCCTGTATGTTCCACTGGTCCCTCAGACAGATGGGTTGGGTAGTGTCCTGTATGTTCCACTGGTCCCTCAGACAGATGGGTTGAGTAGTGTCCTGTATGTTCCACTGGTCCCTCAGACAGATGGGTTGGGTAGTGTCCTGTATGTTCCACTGGTCCCTCAGACAGATGGGTTGGGTAGTGTCCTGTATGTTCCACTGGTCCCTCACGTTCTCCGTGCTCAGTATTCATCATGTGTGCATCCCACTGCAGGGTGATTTAATATGTGGTTAATACAGAACTATAGGAATACTGAATTACACAGCAGCCACACTGACCTTTTTGAATTACAGAGGCAATTTTGCACAACAGTAAGAATAGTTTATAACAGGGAGTGCCAAGATGGAGTCTACCGTACGCAGAATGGATCTCCTGCTCCCTCCTATCCTGCTGACGTCCTCTGCATTAGTGTTCTGTACTATAAGCACCCAGCACTGAACAAAACTCTTTATCTTTACCCCTCTCTAACAACACAGCTACAACGCTCTCACTTTCTTCTCTCGCTCTCTCACTTACTCTCTCGGCCCTCCCTCTCTTGTGCGTACACAAACGAACGAACACACAGACACACTCATTTGGCATGTCGGTCCAGTCTTAATGGGGCTAACTCTTGACGTATACTCACCATATACATCCTGATCAGGCCTCACTCTCTACTCTCTGATGCAACCCAGACAGCTGAGGGCCATGCTGATATCTGAAGGTTGTTTCTGATGTCTATTCTAATTTAAAACTAAGGACAGGGAAATGGACCCGTCTGCTCTGACTGTGCTCCATGGCGCCACATTCATCTGTCAAACAAGTTACTGTAGTGATATACAGTCCACTCCCAGAGATGGTGGATCTGACTAGCAATAATGCAACATCTTCACTTGCCACACAGTGGACGAAAGCTTTTACCAATGAGAAAGGAGACATCACATGACGTGAAAGAAAGTCTCTTTTCTTCCCCTCGCCAACTTTCAAGAACAGCGATTGCTGATTGCTCTCTGCAGCACTTTGCAAATTGCCCTGTAATTGTGTTTGGGGGAAAAATGTTCATTTCACCACTGCATTTTCATATTTCTCCCCCAGGGAGACGGCACCATTATTCTAAAGACATATTGAAGGAGAGCCTTTTCTTGTAATGAACATTTCTTCAAAATATAAAGGATCTTGAGGAAAATTGCAGAAGCGAATGTCAAGGACCATTCTGTATACATAAGTCATATGAAAAAGCATATTTCTTGAAACAGAATGCTCCGGGTCTGCCTTAATACGGTAACACCTTTGCCTCAGAGACTTGGATGTTGTATTAAACCACAACAGACCAGACTGATTTCTTCATGAAAGCCACTCTGAGTATGTCAGCTATGGTTGTGGCTTTCCCTGGGGTCAGTTCATAAGCATTCCATTTCTATTATTTGCCTTGTTCTATTTTATTCTCCTCCATTTTAAGCGATGTCTGTTTGCCTTGTTTGGTGTAATCTGTTTGGACAATGCTGAGACAAACTAAAGCCTGTCTCTGGGAGATGCTGGTGCTCTGTGTGCTGTGTGTTTCAATGTGTCAAAAAGGCATTCTGTTTCTAAGGCTGTTTATATAAGATTCAAAGCTATTGCAGGAGGAAAGGGAGAGATGTTCCAGTGACATTCTGAACCCTTGGAATGAACTGTACATTTGTAGCACTGTAATTGAAAGTCAGGTTGTATCGTGACTTGACTTGTAAATGAGCAATGTGGACAACTAACAGTTAATCTTCCTTTTGTTTGACAGAAGTGAGTACTACTGTGCTGTGTGTTCTCTGAGGCAGACCACATGTGAATCTGCTACATGGAATATGTCTGGACCCTGGGCCAATCTGTGGGCCTGACCATGGGGATCTCATTAGTACCGGCACTGTTAATTGGCTACTGCTGTCAGATACTGTATTAGCATCGAGTTCTAATGCAGGCTGCACAGGAAAAAATCCTTTGTTTCATATGCAGGGTATAAAAAAAAAATCAATGGCTGATCAGTCTTGTGGACAGCAATTGTATGTTTTTTGCACTGGTTGAAATTGTTTTCATTGCTTGAAACCTTCCTTTCTCCATCTTTCCATTTCCCCTTCATTTTCCATTGCTCTGCTAAAGAAAGGCCTGGATGATCTGTGGGTATCCACTGGTAATCTCTCTGCCATCTTAGGTTTTACTGTAAGGATACTTTGTCCACTGATAACCTTATTGTTTCAAGCGGCTAACCATATTTCCTTGTCATGGGGAATTGAGCTGGGCACTTATCACCTCTCTTCTCTTCTCGCCTCTCCTCTCCTCTCTCTCATCTCACTCCATCCAGCAGACATTTAATTACAGAGAAGGACCAGGACACTGTTCCTTCATCACGCCCCATCCGCCCTCAGGACAACATTTAATGATGAGGAATCCTCTTGGAAGGGTCAGGAGAAGGTCGTTTGTGAGTCTGTTTTTTTCAGGGCTTCATCATAGAGCTTTTTTCTGTCTCTCGGGTTTTGGCATTCAAGCACAGGATGTTGTGTCCTGAATTTGAGCATCCATGTGATTATTCTTTATTTATGAAGAATCTCCCACAACTTTACCATTATCATCCATTCACAGTACTGGACATGTAGTCCTCAGCTGAACAAGGCCAGGAAAGGAATTAGACTGAGGGGAAACATATTTCAAATAACTAAATAAAGTAACACTTCTAATGAGCCACAGTGGTAAATACAATTAGATGACAGGAAGATGTTTGATGTAGTCAGATGCACTGTGTGTTTACAGTGGCGTGTACAACTCATAATTATGAAATTATGAAAGATCAACAGAAACAGCTGAAGCCCCATAATGCCATCATAAAAACGCTGACGCCTCCGATAGCCATAACCAGCCACCCACACACACAGCTAGCTACATCGAGAGAGAGAATGGTGCCGAAGTAGATGGCTGCCGTTTTATGATCCCGTAACCAATTGTGCTATTGTGTATGTTTTTTTCACATTATTTGTAACTTATTTTCTACACTAGGTTTCTGCCACCGTGTCTTATGACCGAAAAGAGCTTCTAGATATCAGGACAGTGATGACTCACACCGTACTGGAGGAATACTTTTTCTTCAACAAGTTGGACAGAAAGGATTTACTTCAGACGCCCGAGAAGGCCTTCTTCCCCGTCATTAGCAGGAGAAAGAGACAGAGGTATCGAAGACGAAGGTCCGAGTGCCTTGTAAGGATCTGACGCCGAGAAGGTAATCGACTTTTACCATCCTACAGTGGTAGGCCTGATCACTGCGATAAGACAGCCTATAGGGAGGTCAGAGACCTGTCCGGGTGGTGCCAGGACAACAAGCTCTCCCTCAATGTGATCAAAAGTTGATCACAAAGGAGATGATTGTGTACTATGGGAATAGGAGGACCGAGCATGCCCCCATTCTCATCGACGGGGCTGCAGTGGTGCAGGTTGAGAGCTTCAAGTTCACCTCACCAACAAACTATCATGGTCCAAACACACTAAGACAGTCGTGAAGAGGGCACAACAAATTCTATTCCCCCTCAGGAGAATGAAAAGTTCTACAGCTGCACCATCGAGAGCTGCCTGACTGGTTGCATCACTGCCTGGTACTGCTCAGCCTCCAACCGCAAGGAACTACAAAGGGTAGTGCATACGGCCCAGTACATCACTGGGGCCAGGCTTCCTGATATCCAGAACCTCTATACTGGGCAGTGTCAGAGGAAGGCCCTAAAAATTGTCGAAGACTCCAGCCACCCTAGTCATAGACTGTTCTCTCATCTACTGGACCTCAAGCGGTACCGGAGACTCCTGAGCAGCTAATCAAAGGGCTACCCAGACCCCTCTTTTACACTGCTGCTACTCTCTGTTTATTATTTACGCATAGTTACTTTAACTCTACCTACATGTACATATTACCTCAATTACCTCAACTAACCGGTGCCCCTGCACATTGACTCTGTAACAGGTACCCCCTGTATATAGCCTCACTATTGTTATTTTACTGCTGCTGTTTAATTACATGTTTACTTTCATTCCCACTTTTTTCCCCTTAAAGCATTGTTGGTTAAGGGCTTGTAAGTAACCATTTCACTCTAAGGTCTACTACACCTGTTGTATTCGACGCATGTGGCAAATACAATTTGATTTGATTTGACATTGTCGCATCAAGAGACTCAGAATCACTCGTAAAGGTTTAGAGAAAATCTAGCTTGTTAGCTGTCTTTTTCCTTGTAATGACCATAACACATGCAGAGGTAAACATAATAAATATTAGCTTCAAAAGTGGAGTTTGTTAAAGACTGTTGATCAAAGCATACGCTTCTCTCCACCTTCTCTCTGTACTCCATTCCTCCTCACACTCTCTCTGACTGTGTGTCGCAGTTTGTTCATACAGCGTTCAGTGTGTATTGATCCCCATAAAGACATGACACAAACACCTCTGTAACCCCCCCCTCCCCCTCCCCCACCCCTGCCCCCTCCTGGCCACCCTACCCGCCCTATAAACCTCTGTCTCTCAAGGGGGTCATGCCCTGGGGCTGGGGGACAGTGTTACCTCACAAATTAATTTCTCCTCATATCACTGTCTTCAACTGTCAGTCTCCCAGGGATGTGCCTCTGACTAGTTTTTTATACCTGTGTTGTCAAGCACACCTACGTGCACCTAATGAACCTTGATACAGTCACTGTCAGTCAGTTGTACTGGTAGTTATGCACTTAGTTTAGGAACATGTGCAAACTATACAAGCTAATGATTCAAGCAGGTGCACATACTGTACAGCTAAAGACAGGTACTGTATGTGCATCAGCAAGGAGAGCCATGTCCCTACTGATAGAGGGGGGCCGAGGTGCACACCTGCTGTGGCACACAACAGGCCTCCTATCTTCACAGGCTGTTGATTCAGATTCTGCACAGAGCTGTGGTAAATGAGAAACATTGAAGACTGGCAGACAGACTGAACGGTGCCCATGATTGGAAATCTATGGTTGTACGTGCCGGGGAACACAATGAACACCTCTCTGTCTGCCTCTAAGAAATCACACCTCGGGTGTCTAGGACACTTTTCTTGATTTTCACTTTGTAAAAAGTATGGAGTACTTCATGCAGTGCTTTTTCAGGTAGCATAAGCGTATTATAGTGTCTGTGTGTGTGTGCGCATGCGTGTGCGAAGGGTGTAGAACCCAGCCTGCAGTACCCTGGTGTAACACCCAGCCTGCAGTACCCTGGTATAACACCCAGACTGCAGTACCCTGGTGTAGAACCCAGCCTGCAGTACCCTGGTGTAGAACCCAGCCTGCAGTACCCTGGTGTAGAACCCAGCCTGCAGTACCATGGTGTAACACCCAGACTGCAGTACCCTGGTGTAATGCATAAACAAACAGTAAATATGGTTACATGAAATGATAGAATGTGCCCTAGTGGGCTGACCCGGCATGGCGACTTGTTTGACCAAAGGGGAGTGGGGGTTTTACCAAGAAGTCACTACAGAGTTAATCATAACAATTCAAATGCTATTCCTTTACAAATGAACGCTCACTCATTCAGGAAATATTGCAATCAATATATATATATATATATATACGCTCAGTGTGTCGTCTTGATCGCTGGTGAAAAGTCTTTTTTTTTTAGAATTGCCTGTCTCTCTCCCTCTCTGTCTTGGTTAGAGGGCATAGTTCAAAGTGACATTCGTTATAGAATGGATGTTTCGGCGGTTGTGGTTCTTCGCGTTCAATGATACCGAATTCCTAGCTGCAGACTAGTAATCAATATCAAAGACTTGTTCTTATTCTGTAGGTATCGATAGTCTAAGAGTTTAACCGCATGGTATGGTAAAAAGATTCAGCAATGGTCTGCAACCTTTGTACTCCCGTGATTGAGATAAACATGGTCTGGTGATAATTTCTAAAAGTTGGGTTTTATTCAGAATGGCAGAAAAGGGCTGTCCCAGGATGTCTGACCCTAACTGGGCTCAGGGGCGGTACTCTGATTTAGTTCAAATCAAAAGGGAATTGTATTTTTCTTCATTAAACAGTCCACAATCATATTACACAATTATACAAACAGGATCATACTCACTCATTTATCTTATACAACAATTAGATGTAAACCTCATAGCTGAGGCTATTATATAAACAGCGTTATGGTAATGTTGCCACACCGTCTCTCTTGAGCTTCCCAAGTTGTAACAAACGGACCAGTTCGTAGCTGGATTCTTCACCGATCTTTTATACTTTCTCCGGAACATGAAATTTGTTCGTATCTCGAGTTCTGTGAGGTGGAAGCAATTCCTTTGTGCTCCATGAAAATTTCACTCTCTATACTGTGTGACCATGAGGCAAGGTTTTCCTTAGGAATTTACGACTTCACTCTGCCCACAGCAGTCTGGTTGTTGAAGCAGTTATGGATGGTGCTCGCTGTACTCAAAGAGGGCAATGTCATGACACAGCAGTACCTTGGTATAACACCCAGCCTGCAGTACCCTGGTGTAGAACCCAGCCTGCAGTACCCTGGTGTAACACCCAGCCTGCACTACCCTGGTGTAACGCGCAGCCTGCACTATCCTGGTGTAACACCCAGCCTGCAGTACCCTGGTGTAACACACAGCCTGCAGTACCCTAGTGTAACACGCAGCCTGCAGTACCCTGGTGTAGAACTCAGCCTGCAGTACCCTGGTGTAGAACCTAGCCTGCAGTACCCTGGTGTAGAACCTAGCCTGCAGTACCCTGGGGTAGAACCCAGCCTGCAGTACCCTGGTGTGGAACCCAGCCTGCAGTTCCCTGGTGTAGAACCTAGCCTGCACTACCCTGGTGTAACACCCAGCCTGCAGTACCCTGGTGCAGAACCTAGCCTGCACTACCCTGGTGTAACACATAGCCTGCACTACCCTGGTGTAACACCCAGCCTGCACTACCCTGGTGTAACACCCAGCCTGCACTACCCTGGTGTAACACCCAACACAAGCATTTCGCTACACTCGCATTAACATCTGCTAACCATGTGTATGTGACAAATAAAATTTGATTTGAGCCTGCACTACCCTGGTGTAACACCCAGCCTGCACTACCCTGGTGTAACACCCAGCCTGCACTACCCTGGTGTAACACCCAGCCTGCACTACCCTGGTGTAACACCCAGCCTGCACTACCCTGGTGTAGCAGTGCATTAAATAGTCAGAGCTTGAAAGTTGTCTGTGATACCAAACATCTTTGGTGCTGAATGTGGCCTAGATGGGAATTTTAAAGTACTGAATTTTGAGCTCAATTTCTCATGCACTCTCATCTTTTTTCACTTTCCCCATTTGAGACTAGATATTCAAGATGATCCCCCTATTCTGCCACTGTCCCATTTTTAAATGGAGGTTATTTCAGCCCTTTCATTTGTCAATCAGGACAGAGGTGTGTCTCCAGTGATGGGTCTGTGTCAGGCTGTAATTGTCAGCGTCCCTTTCTGGCCCAAACGCAGCCCAGCACTTTGCATGTGAAAGGAGGCCGAGAGGAGAGGTGAGGGCTGAATTGATACCCAAACCTCCTTTTGTTCTCTGACTCTTTGCCTCCCACTGCCAAGAGACTCGGCACTGGGAAGCAGACATAGGGACAATCAATGAGGAGGAGGAGGAGGGAGGGGTCAGGGTTCCCCAATGACATCTTCCTCATCTGGCAGGTCAATCTCCGCACAGCAAGCCAAGTGGGTCTACTCTGTTATATTACCTACATGTCCTCTGGAACGTCCTCTCCCATATCCAGAGACTGAGGTGTTGGATTCTATTAAACTCTGGACACTTTCAGCAAAGTCTATAGTACTGATATTTTCAGTAGGTCTATTTGCATCCATATCTTGCAGCATTAGCAGTGAAATGTAAATCTGTGCACGATTCGATTTTCTACATATTCAGAGCCACAAAGACTGTTGCTTCCCCCTCACACTCAGGTACTGAAGAGGCTGTTGGGCTGAGAGAGAAATCTCTCTCATCACCTGTGTGTGTGTGTGTGTGTGTGTGTGTGTGTGTGTGTGTGTGTGTGTGTGTGTGTGTGTGTGTGTGTGTGTGTGTGTGTGTGTGTGTGTGTGTGTGTGTGTGTGTGTGTGTGTGTGTGTGTGTGTGTGTGTGAGAGAGAGAGAGAGAGAGACTGGTGGGTGTATGGAGTGGAGAGGCTAGAGCCTCTGATTAGACCAGCCACTGTTTCATACCTACGAGAGATAATACAGCCCTGTTCTGGCTCCCATCTCTCATCTACCTCCAATCCTAGGTATTTTTATCATTTATGTCTCTCATCTACCTCCAATCCTAGGTATTTTTTTATCATTTACGTCTCTCATCTACCTCCAATCCTAGGTATTTTTATCATTTACGTATCAGTAATACGTTGGTTTTTCATTTTTCACTGTGTAATCAAACAATCACATTTTGTAAATTGGTCCTAAATGGAGTTTAATGTCCAGTATAGTGAAGTGCTTCCTATTTTATCACTGTAATGAATCATGATGGTAATAACACCATTTTAGTAGAGCAGATATTATGTAGTATTTTGTGATGTCCTTGTCCTGATCACTACATTTCAGTGTTTGGCAGGAGAAGAAAAGGAGGAGAAAATAACATAATTTAATGTAGAATGATACATTTAACTATTCACAGATATTCCCTTATCTGGTGGTTCAGGATGCATTATGGTTGATTGTGTCTGTGTAAACCTCAACTCTAATAAAATGACACATTTTAACAAAATACAAATTAATTAAGTATTTTTCATGCCCCTCCATTTCCTATGGAGAGTTGCTCCAAGTGTATCAAACATCCTCCAAACTTTGGCCTCAAGGTAATATTCTGTGTTCTAGTCACAGCTGCCCCTCCCCTCCTCACCATATTTTTCCATTGGAGTAAAAACAACCTGGACAGTGATTCTCCAGAGACAGATATGAGTATAGTCTTCTACCCGTCCTGCGATACTATCCACTGTGTTTTTAGGAAATGAAAAGCTGCTATGTATTTATGAGCTCCTCTTATCTCCCACCAGTGATGTTGTCCCACCTGCTGCAGGCAGGGCCATACCTAATGACTGAGGATAAGAACCGCTAGGGGACATTGGAGGATAGGATTACTGTCTAGACTTGAGGACGGTTTCTGCTTCATGGAAATAGTAAGCAGAAAGATTAGAAGAGGAAACAGACTCTTATATATTGTATATCATACCTGATCTGAATTATGGCAGAATTTTGGAGAACACAAAACATGTTTTCAATCCTAGACCTCACTGTCGAGCTGTTTTCTTTAGAATCCATTTTCTTTCCAACGTGTCCCACATCTATGCAGTGTATCAGTTCACTCTGGCCATTCTAACATACAAAGTCAACAGAAAACAACAGCATCCATTTTGTTTTGCTATAACCTAACAACTGCTCTTAGCATCTCCTCTGAGAAAACCTGTTTGTGGTGATATAAGGGATATACTTGAACTAATCAAATCACATTTTATTGGTCACATACACATGGTTAGCAGATTTTAATGTGAGTGTAGGGAAATGTTGTGCTTCTAGTTCCGACAGTGCAGTAATATCTAACAAGTAATCTAACAAATTCACAACGACTGCACCATGCCTATCAAATCAAATTCAAATCAAATCTAATGTATTTATATTGCCCTTCGTATATCAGCTGATATCTCAAAGTGCTGTACAGAAACCCAGCCTAAAACCCCAAACAGCAAGCAATGCAGGTGTAGAAGCACGGTGGCTAGGAAAAACTCTCTAGAAAGGCCAAAACCTAGGAAGAAAGCTAGAGAGGAACCAGGCTATGTGGGGTGGCCAGTCCTCTTCTGGCTGTCCCAGGTGGAGATTATAACAGAACATGGCCAAGATGTTCAAATGTTCATAAATGACCAACATGGTCGAATAATAATAAGGCAGAACAGTTGAAACTGGAGCAGCAGCACGGCCAGGTGGACTGGGGACAGCAAGGAGTTATCATGTCAGGTAGTCCTGGGGCATGGTCCTAGGGCTCAGGGCCTCCGAGAGAGAGAAAGAAAGAGAGAAAGGGAGAATTAGAGAGAGCACACTTAAATTCACACAGACACCTAATAGGACAGGAGAAGTACTCCAGATATAACAAACTGACCCTAGCCCCCCGACACATAAACTACTGCAGCATAAATACTGGAGGCTGAGACAGGAGGGGTCAGGAGACACTGTGGCCCCTTCCGAGGACACCCCCGGACAGGACCAAACAGGAAGGATATAACCCCACCCACTTTGCCAAAGCACAGTCCCCACACCACTAGAGGGATATCTTCAACCACCAACTTACCATCCAGAGACAAGGCTGAGTATAGCCCACAAAGACCTCCGCCACGGCCTATGGCCGTGCGGCATAGCCAAGATGCAGTAGATGGTATAGAATACATATGAGATGAGTAATGAAGGATATGTAGACATTATTAGTGGCGTTATTTAAAGTGACTAGTGAGACATTTATTAAATCAAGGTATTAAATGTATTAAAGTGGCCAGAGATTTGAGTCTGTGTGTTGGAAGCAGCCACTCTATGTTAGTGATGGCTGTTAAAGTCTGATGGCCTTGAGATAGAAGCTGTTTTTCAGTCTCTCGGTCCCAGCTTTGATGGACCTATACTGACCTTTCTTTCTGGATGATAGTGGGGTGAACAGGTAGTGGCTCGGGTGGTTGTTGTCCTTGATTATCTTTTTGGCCTTCCTGTGACATCAGATGTTGAAGGTGTCCTGGAGGGCAAGTAGTTTGCCCCCAGTGATGCGTTTTGCAGACCGCACTACCCTCTGGAGAGCCTTGTGGTTGTGGGCGGAGCAGGTGCCATACCAGGCGGTGATACAGCCCGACAGGATGCTCTCGATTGGGCATCTGTTAAAGTCTGTTAGTGTTTTAGGTGACAAGCCACATTTCTTCAGCCTCCTGAGTTTGAAGAGGCACTGTTGCGCCTTCCTCACCACGCTGTCTGTGTGGGTGGACCATTTTCAGTTTGTCCGTGATGTGTACGCCGAGGAACTTAAAACTTTCCACCTTCTCCACTACTGTCCCGTCGATGTGGATAGGGGGATGCTCCCTGTATGGTTTCCTGAAGTCCACAATCATCTTCTTTGTTTTGTTGACGTTGAGTGAGAGGTTATTTTCCTGCCACCAGACTCCGAGGGCCCTCACCTCCTCTCTGTAGGCCATCTCGTCGTTGTTGGTAATAAAGCCTACCAGTGTCATCTGCAAACTTGATGATTGAGTTGGAGGCGTGCATGGCCACGCAGTCATAGGTGAACAGGGAGTACAGGAGAGGGCTGAGAACGCACCATTGTGGGGCCCCAGTGTTGAGGATCAGAGATGTTGTTTCCTACCTTCACCACCTGGGGGCGACCCGTCAGAAAGTCCCAGGACCCAGTTGCACAGGGTGGGGTCGAGACCCAGGGTCTCGAGCTTAATGACGAGTTTGGAGGGTACTATGGTGTTAAATGCTGAGCTGTATTCAATGAACAGCATTCTTACATAAGTATTCCTCTTGTCCAGATGGGAATGGGCGGTGTTCAGTGTGATGTAGTTTGCATCATCTGTGGACCTATTGGGGCGGTAAGCAAATTGGAATGGGTCTAGGCTATCAGGTAGGATGGAGGTGATATGATCCTTGACTAGTCACTCAAAGCACTACATGATGACAGAAGTGAGTGCTACAGGGCGATAGTCATTTAGTTCAGTTACTTTAGCTTTTTTGGGGACAGGAACAGTGGTTGCCATCTTGAAGCGTGTGGGCACAGCAGACTGGGATAGGGATTGATTGAATATGTCCGTAAACACACCAGCCAGCTGGTCTGCACATGCTCTGAGGACGCGGCTAGGGATGCCGTCTGGAACGGCAGCCAAGCGAGGGTTAACGCGTTTAAATGTTTTACTCACGTTGGCCATGGAGAAGGGGAGCCCACAGGCTTTGGTAGCGGGCCGTGTCAGTGGCACTGTATTGTCCTCAAAGCGAGCAAAGAAGTTGTTTAGTCTGTCTGGGAGCAAGACATCGTGGTCCGCGACGGGGTTGGTTTTTCTTTTGTAGTTTGTGATTGACTGTAGACCCTGCCACATACCTCTCGTGTCTGAGCCTTTGAATTGCGACCTCACTTTGTCTCTATACTGATGTTTAGCTTGTTTGATTGCCTTGCGGAGGGAATAGCTACACTGTTTGTATTCGGTCATGTTTCCGGTCACCTTGCCCTGATTCAAAGCAGTGGTTCGCACTTTCAGTTTTGTGCGAATGCTTCCATCAATCCATGGTTTCTGGTTAGGGAAGGTTTTAATAGTCACAGTGGGTATAACTTCACCAATGCACTTTCTAATAAACTCGCTCACCGAGTCAGCGTATACGTCACTGTTATTGCCTGAGGCTACCCGGAACATATCCCAGTCCACGTAATCGAAGCAATCTTGAAGCGTGGAATCCAATTGGTCAGACCAGATTTGGATAGATCTGAGCACGGGCGTTTCCTGATTTAGTTTCTGTCTATAGGCTGGGAGCAACAAAATTCAGTCATGGTCAGATTTCTCGAAGGGAGGTCGGGGGAGAGCTTTGTATGCATCAGGGAAGTTAGAGTAGCAATGGTCCAGAATTCTACCAGCTTGTGTCGCGCATTCGGTAGAATCTAGGAAGCCTTGTTCCCAGATTAGATTTGTTAAAATCCCCAGCTATAATAAATGCAGCCTCAGGATATATGGTTTCCAGTTTACATATAGTCCAGTGAAGTTCTTTCAGGGCTGTTGAGGTATCTGCTTGGGGGGGGGGGGGGGGGGGGGTATACACGGCTGTGACTATAATCAAAAATAATTCTCTTGGCAGATAATGCGGTCGGCATTTGATTGTAATTAAAGGACTTCAGTTCCTGTATGTTGTTATGATTACACCATGAGTCGTTAATCATAAGTCATACACGCCCGCCCTTCTTCTTACCAGAGAGATGTTTTTCTGTTGGCGCAATGCGTGAAGAAACCAGGTGGCTGTACCGACTCTGACAACATATCCCGAGTGAGCCATGTTTCCGTGAAACAGAAAATGTTACAATCTCTGATGTCTCTCTGGAAGGCAACTCGTGCCCTAATTTCATTCACCTTGTTGTCTAGAGATTGGACATTGGCGAGTAATATGCTCGGAAGCAGTGGATGGTGTGCTCGCCTTCTAAGTCTGACCTGTAGGCCGTCTGCCTCTCCTGCGGCAACCACGTTGTTTTGGGACGGCCACTGGGATAAGATCCCATGTCCAGGGTGGAGGTCCAAACAAAGGATCCGTTTCGGGAAAGTCGTATTCCTGGTCGTAATGTTGATAAGTTGACGTATCTTTTATATCCAATAGTTCTTCCCGGCTGTATGTAATAACACTTGAGATTTTATGGGCTAACAATGTAGAAATAGAAATAACACATAAAAAAAACGAATTACTGCATAGTTTCCTAAGGACCTGAAGCGAGGCGACCATCTCTGTCGACTCCATCATTTATTGCAGGGAACTAAGTCCCTGTATTGGTGTGTGTCCAGATAATAAGATTGACAACCTCACCTGATCAATTATCTCCATTTAGACACACACGGACACATGGACACACGCACACAACACACACATGCATGCATGCACGCGCAGGGACACACACACACACACACACACAGACAGATATGCACACACACTCACAAAACACAGAAGCACGCATGCGCACACACACACATGCGCGCGCACACACACACACACACACACACACACACACACACACACACATCCAGCAACCGGAGGGTTGCAAAATCTGTTGTTCTGCCCCTGAGCAAGGCAGTTAACCCACTGTTCCCCGGGCGCCGAGCACATGGATGTCGATTAAGGCAGCCCCCTGCACATCTCTGATTCAGAGGGGTTGGGTTAAATGCGGAAGACACATTTTAGTTGAGTACATTCAGTTGGACAACTGACTAGATCTCCCCCTTTCTTTCTTTCTTTCTTTCTTTCTTTCTTTCTTTCTTTCTTTCTTTCTTTCTTTCTTTCTTTCTTTCTTTCTTTCTTTCTTTCTTTCTTCCTTTCACACACACACACAAACAAAGGCCACTATGACAGTCACAGTAGAAACATGACTAAACAGATTCAATATCTTCACCCCTTTGAAACAGCTCATTGTCTTGATAAAGACTGATATTACTGAGAGATTAGCTGACTATCTGTGCCAAACCCCACCCAGGAAATCGAAATGCTACACAAAGAAACCATGAAATTAATTGGGAACAAAAGCTATTGGCTAGATTTCCACGGTTATCTATTTCTATTGGCTAGAATTCCACGGTTATCTATTTCTATTGGCTAGATTTCCATGGTTATCTATTTCTTTGAACTTCACAAGGAGCAGATGACATTGGTTTTATTACGGCAGAGCACCAGTGACGTGGTGGATGGGGACAGGGGAGTGCTGACGAGGGAGAACAGGATGGAAGGTGATCAACCACTGGCTGGATGCCCATCACAGAGCTGAAGAATGCTGGGAGGACA